>NC_071091.1:5403933-5621433 GCF_027358695.1 Spea bombifrons | reverse complement strand
GATGTCACTGAATAGCGGCCACATACATGGGCAGATTCTTGAATTTGGTTGCCCCTGCGATCCCCGGAGAAAAGGCTGGCTTGATGTGTCTTGGCGCGGCTCCGGTGTCCCCGTGTGCTGCTGATGTCATCGCCCCGAGAGATGGTGGCCGCTGGCCAGGACGCAGCACTGAGGCTCCGTTGTGCTGCTCTCCTCTGATTGGCCGGCTGAGCTGGAGAGCTGCCACCGTCAGGATGGTGGGGTGGAAGGAAGCAATAACAGAAGACACGGCTCCCCCCTTGTTTTTTTCCTTGTTTGCTGCCAGACACTGTTCTCTGTCACTGTGGGGGTAAGAAGCCACCAGCAAAACCTTACTAACTCTGTAGCAAATTTTATATATTTCCCCCGCACAAGCAGATCTAAGCTAATTTAAATTGTTTTATATATATAATTTTATTTTTTTGTCACATTTTTGTTCCCATCTTCATCTAACCTTAGGGGGAGGGGGGGATTTCAGGACCTCGGGATCTCTATAAAACTAATTTTTAAAGGATTTTGTTATAGTTATTATAATTATTATATAACCATCTTCCATCATCGGCAGCCCAGTTGCTTTCATGTGATACCCGCGCTCCTTGCACACATCGGTGATCTGTTTCGGTTTTATATTGCTTCCTATGCGTCTGAGTGTGAGCAGAGAACGCCACATTTCTAGTTAAGATATGCCACGTAAACGTGCGTTCCGGGGAAAACCCTCAGAATTCGGGCATCTTGTTACCTTTTCAGTTGGTCAGGTGGTCTGTAATCCAGCCTCGCGGAGAATCCCCTTTATATGTAATCCAGCCTCGCCATATGTAATGTGGCCCCTGGTCTCCTGTCACCCAGCAGGGGCTTTTTTAATGTTTTCCATATGGCCCATTTGTTACCTGTCTGTCCGTCGCGCAGAATGCACGCTTGCCACTTGCTGGCCTTTTGGGTCCTTGTCCTTTGTCCATTATTTGCTGCCTTCTTGTCTATCTGAGTCGTTCAGCGGGGTCGTTCTGATTGTCAGTTTGCTGGCACTCTGGATTATTGATGGTTATTTAAACAACTTTTTCTCTATTCACGTATTTGGCTTTTGGGGCAGAACCTTCTACCTTGCTCTTTAGCCATTGAAATGCCTGGAGTAGAGTAAATTGTTGGCTTTTGGTAACCGCTTTCTCTCCAGCGGGGGCACGTCTGTAACTAACTTTCTGCATTTTATCTGATTTCTCATCTGTCGTTCGCATTCCTCGTTTCTAATAAACATGCCAATTATCTCACTATTTCCCCGAGCAGTCCTTCATAATATCAGGGAATTCATCATGTCGGGGGGGGGGTAGGTAGGAGAATTTGCATACACCCTTCAAGATGTGCCATTTACAAAGCAGTGGGGAATGAGCGTGTTTTGCCCCGTGTTGAGGCTTATTGCCTCAAAGGGACTTGCGTAGGATAGTAACGCTAATTAAAGAGCCCACCCCACCCCCCGGATTATGAAAGCTCATAAATTCCATGGCATTAGTGCTGAGTTGGTAATATCCTTCCTCCCGACCACGAGCGCCACGTACGGTGTGTGGTCTTCCACGCGGAGGTCGGCCAGCCAATTTAATTCATATTAAAGTACTTTGTATGTGCTTGTCTTGGGAAGAAGCTGCAGCAGAACATATCCTCCGGTCTGACGTTTTGTGCCATTGATCAGTGTGGCAGTAGTTTCTGTGCAAACAAGGGGGGAAGCTGCAGCAGAAAGTTTCCTCTGTGGCCTGACCTTTTGTGATCAGTGTCAGCGGTTTCCCTGTTGTTATGGTGAGATTTCATGGAAGTCTCCTCATTGATTAAACTATGCATTGTGCGGGGCCAGCTCTGTCCTTGTGTGAGAAGCTTTTACTGCGGGTTGTCTCTTTGTAATGGATTCGGTGAGCCGAAACGTTCATCGGTGTGAATATGCCCCTCTGCTCGCCTTCCTGTGAAGTGTGGCCCTTATACAGCCAGTATTACGCGTTCCAATGCGTAAAATCAGTCCTCTACGTGTGTGTGTGTATATATATTATATGTGTGTGTGTATATTATGTGTGTGTATATATATATTATATATTATGTGTGTGTGTGTATAATATTGTGAAGCACAAAGTACCCCGGGCTTGGATAATTGAAGTCAGCAATGTAATTATTGTCTGTTTGTCTTTCCCAGAGCAAAATCTCCATCGCACGATGTCACGTCGACGACCGTAAGCACCCAAACCGCATCTGACGAACCGACGGGCAAATCCTGGGATGAGCTGTGTCAGGTTGGCCTGCCAGATGACGTCGGTGTCCAAGCCTTATTTGAGTCGACAGGTAAAAGTAGCCGTGGCCGGCGTTCTAGGTGTTTTAAGTGCCTTTCGCGTGAGCCCAACCCCCGCCTGCTTTCTTGTGACCTGCCGTGTTTCTCTTAGAAAGGCACAAAGTCTTCCTTTTGGTGCCCAGCAAGCAGATGGCAGAAGAGAGTTTAACTGAGGCTGTGGGGCATTAGCACCCCCCTCCCCAATGGCGCATGCACCCACCCCTCCCCAATGGCACATTAAAGATGTCCCCCCTGATTTCTTTGTTTTTTTTCTGATACTTTGTGCTCGTCCAATATAATAACCCAACCTCCTGGTCTCATCATCTAGGTCACTGCTGGGCTCATCACCGCTGTGCGGAATGGTCACCAGGCGTTTATCCGACCGAAGATCGGGGACTGGTCAACGTGGACAGAGCAGTCGTCTCAGGGAGCACAGAAGTGAGTCGCCGTCCAGTACACGCTTTAAAAAAAAAAAAACTGTGTGGACAGTTCCCCTTTTTTTTTTTTTTTTTTTTTTTTTTTTCTTCCTCTTTCCTCCCTTTTCACTCTTTTCCGATAGTTTAACCCCTTTCATACAACCTACAGGTTCCCACATGTAGACGAAGGCGTCTGTGTTCTGGCTTTTCACGTTGTAAAGGGTTAAACATGTAATTGTGGCTCTGCTTCCCAGCGCTTGGTTTGCCGAGACAAATACTGTGCAATGTATCCAGGCAGGGAAGCAGACGAGCGTTTGCCGGCTCGGTGGAAGCAGCTGGCGTTTCGAGGGCGATGGCGTTTCGCGGGCGATGGCGCTTCCTGCCGCTCGCACCTTCCCCGTTCTTTTGTGTGGTTTTTCGCTTACGGTTCTCGCTCTGAACATTTCTCGCGCGGTGTCGCTCCACTCGCCACCTTTTCCGTTGAAGTGTTACAGGTGGAGGCTCACGTGTATCCAGCAGCGGCAGTTAACGGTAGAAGCTGCAGCACAGAGTCGCTTCTTAGGTCTATTCAGCGGGGGCCTAAACAAAAACAAAAACAAAAATGATTTATATTACCGTCCGGTTTCTACAGAATCCTGTATATTCTTATGTTGTCCAAATCTTTCAACTTTCAGGAAGCCAAAAAAACACAGGGAGTAGTCGCACAAGCCAACTGAAGTTTGGGCAACCACCTTCCAAAATCAAAAAAACATACCCGAGGTAGAAGCTGCAGCCTCCACTGTGGCCCAATGATTCATTGGAACGTGCCCATTGAAATTTGGTGGGATCGCTATCCATGCGCAGGGAGTCTGGAGCTCGCTGGACCGCTTTATAGATGTAATTTTAGTGATCTATAGCATGCGTACTCCATGGCTGGCCCGATATCTGATGTAGTTGGGTGATCTCAGAGCTTATTGGCTTGTTTGTCTCTTTAATGTACGCCATCCTCGGGGATAATGACACGACCGATATTAAAGCGAAGGGACCTGTCAGCTGCCAATAGGCTCGTTCTTTGAGATGAGAAGAGTTTTAGTATGGTGCCCGCATTTGTTAGCAGGGTTACGCGGCTTAGCCTGATAGCTTTAAAGGTCAGAGAAGGCATTGCGCTCAGCCATGTGCGAGACGTAAAGGTTAAAGCGCGGGAGAGCCAGGTAACGCTCGGAGCCAGACACCCGGTCCCTTCCCCGCATCAGCCCATTAAATACACTCCGATTGGCAGGTAACGCGGCTAGTCTGCTGTGAAATGTCAGCCAAACCCAGGCACCGGGGTAATAAAACACTCCACGTCCTCTACGTTTAACTTTCGATTGGCAAGCAGGCAGTTAATCTCGTCGGCGTCCCCGATACGCATGATTATAGCATATGGTGTTTTCCCTGCTGACGGTACATTTACAGTATCTGCGATAAGCTGCATGCAAACAGGTATATAGATAAATACATAGAGGGTTAGGGGTGGGCTGGGGGCGTGGCTACAAGGTGGGCTCGAGGTGTTTTTTATGTGCGGGTAGGAATCTGGGTAGAGGTTTGCCTGTGGGTGTGGTTAGAGGCAGGGCCAGAGCAGCACGACTTTGGCAGCCACCTTGCAACCTATTGAAGCAGAATTAGCTTTAAGATGCAAAACTACGGACCTCGATTAATTCTAAATTAAAATATTCTAATCCCTGCTTCTTGCACTGCCCACAAATCGGGACTGTCCTGTGAAAAACAAGACAGCTGGGGAGTGTGTATGTTGCATAGAGATATTATAGTCCAAGCTTTTACAGCAGTTACATTGTTGGGAGTGCTGAGGGGGTTAACGCCTCTATAACTACAGCTATTGTCCCTTTAATTTGCCTTTTTTGTTTACAGGGTTAAAGAGCCACCTTTAGTTAGAGCCGACAGTAATGTTGTAATTTTTCCGGCCCCTGACTGAAACATTCAAGTTTCGTAGTTTGCGCCGCTCCCCGACTTTAGACCCGATTCCCAGGCGTCTGCGGGAAAAGCTTTATTAGTTTACCGTGCGGAGCGAGTTTATGCGGAATTAAAAAGCAGATGGCAAGGAATTATTATGTCTCCTCCTCATACCGCGTGAGCACATTATGCATAATTGTAAAAATGTCATCACACTTTGTAAACATGAAGGCCGGGTGAGTTTGCGGAGCCGCACATCTGTTCGGGGACTTTGTTAAATGGCTAGAAGAATCAGCGCCGAGTCGATTAATCTACGGGACCCAATTATCTAAACGGTTATGGCTCCTCGCAGGTACCGAACTCGCAGGTCGTAAAACACTCTGACGTTGTGTTGGCGGCTTTGGCCGAGCAGAAAGTCGAGCTTTTTGAGCTTTGTACTCGAGGGGTTTGCCTTTCCTCGTTTTATATTCTGTGCAGCGGTGGATCGGTCCCTGTGCCGGGGAACCTCGGCTCCGGAAATCTTCCCACCGGCTCCTCGCCGCTTGTGGAGTGCGCGTTCTCCATTAACCCTTCCACTTACTCTGCTGTGTTTCTTTGCTTGGTGACTATCGCTTTTTTTTGGGTGTGTTTTCGAGTGTTTGTTTTTGCTAGTATTGATAGTTTTCTGGCGTTGAACAGTTGATGCACAGGTTTGCGTTACGGTGTAATGCAGTTTATTGAACAGATGTCCTCACCGGTGACATCGATCTGTCCGTAATGTGCGCCATGCAGTTATACGATGAGATGGGGAGGTATCCTGTGGGTTATTACTGGTAATAACTGGTTTATTACTGGAAATTTGCTCCATGGAAAGTATGTAGATGCTCGCACTGAAAAACCCTGTATATGGACAAAAGTATTGGGACACCTGACATTACACTAACAGGGGCTTTGATGACATCACATTCTAAATACACAGACGTTAATATGAAGTCGGACCCCCTTTGCAGCTATAACGGCTTCCGCTCTTCTGGGCAGGATTTCCACAAGATTTTGGGGAGTTTCTGTGGGAATTGTTGTCAGTTCATCCAGTAGAGCGTTTCTAAGGTCAGGCACTGATGGCGGACGAGACGCCCGGCTCGCAAATATCCTGCCGTCAAACATGTAGATTTAGTGTTTGATTTGTTTTATAGCGATGTGCACACTGTAAGCACCTTGGCGCTACTATCAAATGCTGTGAAGAGAGCTGTCCGCACACGTACCATTACCCCTGTGCTGCCGGGGCCGGCGCCTTTCAGGATCTCGCGTGTTTTTCCCTTCTCTGCCCGGAGCACATCGACCAGGCTCCTGAGAGATGTGAGTATCTGAACCCCCAAAAATAGGCAAAGCTCGTTCTTTAAAAATGGGAACCGGGTTAGAAGGATATATCTCTGCCGTACACCCCGTGCAGGGCTCATCGGTCCCCCGGCTGCGTGTCATTCCTGCTACGAGCGAAACATGTCAACAAACACCGAGTCCATCCCAGGGGAAATGGCTACTGTGAATTAGACACGTAACGCGTGGGACTTTATCTTTGCTGCTTTTTGCTCTTTTAACCCTCAGTTAAAGATGATGCCAACTGTGCGCTCTGTGACAGCTCCGGCGACCTGTCCGACCAGCTCTTCTGTACCACGTGCGGCCAGCATTACCACGGCATGTGTCTGGACATCGCCGTCACTCCTTTGAAACAAGCCGGGTGGCAGTGCCCGGACTGCAAAATCTGCCAAAACTGCAAGTAAGTGAAACGTTCATTCCTAATACTCTATATAACCTCCGCCCTGGTAACGCTCGCAGACATTCCCGGCCCCCCTGTGTCACTGCCGAAGTTTGGTGGGGCCAAATACGGAGCAAAGTTTTAAGATTATTCTTATACGAAACATAAAGGGATGCTGATTGCAGGTTCCTTTGGTTACATTGTTTCTAGTTATTTCTTGCATTTACTGTTTGGCTTTTTGTGCATTCTGTGAAATGCCCCAAGAGTGTTGTCCCTATTTTGAGGGATTTGACCTTTAATTATGTAGTTAACGTCAATCTTTATCTTTTCAGACACTCTGGAGATGACAATAAGATGCTTGTGTGCGACACTTGTGATAAAGGCTACCATACTTTCTGCCTGCAGCCTGTCATGGACGCCGTACCAACAAATGGCTGGAAATGTAAGGTACGTGTCGTTCGCCTTTAACTCAAAAATAAATGCGAGGCGACGTAGTTTACCCGGTAAGTCCTTGCTTTTCCGTGAAAGCGTCCTTTAACGTCCAGCCGCTGCCGTTTCTCTGCAGAACTGTCGGATCTGCGCCGAGTGCGGGACGCGGACCAGCAATCTGTGGCATCTCAACTGTTTAATCTGTGACGCCTGCTTCCAGCCGCAGGACGACGCTCTGTGCCCGCTCTGCGAGAAGAGCTGCCAGCCGGACGCTCACAAACACGCGCTGCACTGTCACGTGTGCAAAAGGTAACGTTAATCGGCAAGATCTGTGCTGCTCGAGGCATTCGGTCGTGTGAGGATGGCCGTGCCGTCAAAATCCCGCTTCCAAAAAGTTATCTTTCTCTTTAACTGATGAGATGGCGATGTGGAGATATTACCTGCTCTTTAGTATTAGGTACCCCGTCGAACCGGTCTGGCGTTATATCCATATCTCTATATCTAATACCTGTATACTTTTGTATTTCTTAGCATTAGCTTTTCCCGAACCCAACATTAGTAAAGGGGGTCTTTATCAAACTCACTGAGCCAATGGAATCTCTTTTTAGCGGCTTTAAGCCATCCAGCTGTAGACATTCTTTAATAACATAAGGTTGTTTGATCGGTATAGCCCATGGTAACGGTATTCCCTCGCTTAGGTGGATTCATCTAGACTGTGAAAAATGTGCAGAAGTGGATATAGAAGACCATTTGAAAGAAGACTACGTGTGTTCCTTGTGCAAACAGCTGGAAGTCGAGGAGGTGACGGGCGAGGACTGTATTGTAATGGAGATCGCCGAGTCGGGCGCTAGTAAGTATATAGAACCGTGTCAAGCGGTGCCAGATAAAGACATACTCCTTCTCCCACAAAAAACGTCCCTGACGCGCTTGTCTACTATGTATTTATTATAGTAGGTGTATTGCTAAAGTGTTAATGTGTGTGTAAAATTAGTACAATTTAAGAGTAAGAGTTGAACTAAAGCATGTAATTGAATATAAAGACAGCATTTTTGCTTAGTTAAGTATATATATATATATATATATATATATATATATATATATATATATATATATATATATATTCACCAGCGTTTAAATGTTTTGGGGTTTCATGGAAAACATGCAAAAAGGGTTTTCGACCAATTAGCCTTTTAACCTTAAACTTGGATCAGCGAACGCAATGTGCCATTGGAACACAGGAGTGATGGGAGTGATAAAGGGCCATTGGAACACAGGAGTGATGGGAGTGATAAAGGGCCATTGGAGCACAGGAGTGATGGGAGTGATAAAGGGTCATTGGAACACAGGAGTGATGGGAGTGATAAAGGTCCATTGGAACACAGGAGTGATGGGAGTGATAAAGGTCCATTGGAACACAGGAGTGATGGGAGTGATAAAGGGGCCATTGGGACACAGGAGTGATGGGAGTGATAAAGGGCCGTTGGAACACAGGAGTGATGGGAGTGATAAAGGGCCATTGGAGCACAGGAGTGATGGGAGTGATAAAGGGTCATTGGAACACAGGAGTGATGGGAGTGATAAAGGTCCATTGGAACACAGGAGTGATGGGAGTGATAAAGGTCCATTGGAACACAGGAGTGATGGGAGTGATAAAGGGGCCATTGGGACACAGGAGTGATGGGAGTGATAAAGGGCCGTTGGAACACAGGAGTGATGGGAGTGATAAAGGGCCATTGGAGCACAGGAGTGATGGGAGTGATAAAGGGTCATTGGAACACAGGAGTGATGGGAGTGATAAAGGTCCATTGGAACACAGGAGTGATGGGAGTGATAAAGGTCCATTGGAACACAGGAGTGATGGGAGTGATAAAGGGGCCATTGTGACACAGGAGTGATGGGAGTGATAAAGGGCCGTTGGAACACAGGAGTGATGGGAGTGATAAAGGGGCCATTGGGACACAGGAGTGATGGGAGTGATAAAGGGGCCATTGGGACACAGGCGTGATGGGAGTGATAAAGGGGCCATTGGAACACAGGAGTGATGGGAGTGATAAAGGTCCATTGGAACACAGGAGTGATGGGAGTGATAAAGGGGCCATTGGAACACAGGAGTGATGGGAGTGATAAAGGGCCATTGGAACACAGGAGGGATGGGAGTGATAAAGGTCCATTGGAACACAGGAGTGATGGGAGTGATAAAGGGGCCATTGGGACACAGGCGTGATGGGAGTGATAAAGGGGCCATTGGAACACAGGAGTGATGGGAGTGATAAAGGGCCATTGGAACACAGGAGTGATGGGAGTGATAAAGGACCTCTGTACCCCTATGAAGAGATTCCATTAAAAGTCAGCTGTTTTCAGCTACAATAGTCATTTACAACATTAACCCTGCCTGTGCTGGGTTTCTGATCCATTTCATGTTATTTTAATGAGCAAAATGTATTTTTCCTTCAGTGACCCCAAACTTTTGAATGGTTGTGTGTGTATATATGTAAGAGATGGATAATAGCTAGTTTATTTAACACTACTGTTTATATAGCGACATCATATTCCTCAGCGCTGTACATTGGATAAACATGGCATAACAAGTAGTAAATAACATTTGATTCATGAAAATAAGAGGAAAGGAGGGTCCTCCTCAAACGATCTTATACAACTAGTTCCTAATCCACACCAATTGGTGTCAGTAATAATTTATGAAGGCTTTCAAAAGTGTCAGTTTGCAGACGTGGCTTAGTATTCGTTCCGCTGTGGAAATTTGTCTGCACACGGTATAAATTGGGGGTTTCAGAACTTTTTAAAAAAATTTATTTAATTTTTTTACAGTTTGCACAGGAGAGATGGAAGTGGAAACGGGTGAAAAAAATGCATTTCAAGACGAAGCACTTAACCAGGATATCGCCAGAGACTCTGCGGCCGTTTGTGTCAATGAAGGTAACTTTTTATCTTTTTTTTTTTTTCTTCTTACTAATCTTAATTATTTGCAACATTCAAATTCTTTACCCATGGATTTGAAACGGACCACCGTTATATTCGAAGCATTTTGTTATGTTTTGAATCTAGGGTTATAATTTTGTTTCTAAAGGTTTATATACATTTATATTCCATCTCCGTCTGTACGTTCATGTTTTCTTAATACGCTTCCTTTTATTGTTGTAGCGACACCGGGGCAGTTGGAAGAACGGAGCTTGCAAAGCGATGACACAGAAGAAATGGACGTTTCGCCATCTGAGGTTGCGCCGAGTGTCCCTGCGGAGGACCTCGGGAGCCCTGGGTGTGAGACACGCACGTCACGGCCGCTTGGTCCTACCCCAGGAGTAACTGAGATCCCGCAGGTTGGAGCAGAGTCCCCCACCGAGAATAAAAATGAACCGCAACGTTCTTCTCCGGTCTTAGAGGCTTCACGTAACTCACCCGAGCCTCCCACGTCTCAGAACAAGAATGAAGCTTGTTCTAATGGCGATGAGCACTTTGATTTAGGCGGGGGTCACAAACGCATTTCAGCAAAAAAGGAAGAGCCTCTTATTTCCGAGGGAGCGGACCTCCTGGAGACGGAAGCCACCCCTACTAGCGAATCCTTTACCGAAGCCAGCTCGCCGTCGGGGGACAAAACCTTAAAGTCGCCTGTGGATCTGGATTCTCCCGTTCCATCTGTTGATACCAGTAAGACCAGCGTGTCGTCCTCACCAGCAGTCTCCATAGACTTTCATTCCTCCGCCGACGTGTTTCAGAGTCATACGCCGCTCCATAGCTATAGCGCAGGGAATGCCTTGTCAACGACGTTTATATCCGTGACTCCAAAAATCGGCATGGGTAAGCCAGCTATCACCAAAAGGAAGTTTTCTCCCGGCAGACCAAGATCTCGACAGGTAACTTGTATTTCTCTGTTTGAGAGCACCCGTGGGAAATACTTTTTTGTATGGTTTGTAGATGTGCGTAAAATTTTACACGTGTTTAAAAGGACACGCGGCAAATACAGGTATATGGCACATTCATGTTTAACCTTTCCCAGCCTGTTTTTATTTCCATGTGAAGACACCTGGTGAGTGTTTCCAATAACTGCACAGGAGTTTGTGTTTGTAAAATACTTATTATGGATAGGTGACATCATCAAGACATGGAAATTGATACAGAATCTTGTGATTCTCCCGATTTTGATGTATTTATCTCGCTCATCGGGGTTATGCATTTGCACCCTGAATACTAATTAGGTTTGATGGGGGGAGGGGGACGTGTAAAATAAAACCCAGAATTTCAGCTTATGGACATATTCCCCAAAAACATAGTTTTTATATAGTGGAGCGATGCAAAGGAGTTATCAGTGTTTTCCCTGGAACTTCAACAACTTTAAAAAAAAATATTCACCCTAGAACCATATTAATAAAGCGAGTAGATATCCCGGTGGCTAGACTCCCACAGCCCTCCATTGCCTCCCCCCCCCGATAGCCGTAGCCTGCCCTTTCCTCTCCATTTTGCTTTTTTCTTACAATCAGCTCTAACCATCACCGCGATTGGCTGTTTCAGTGCTTGGCGCGACCCGCGTGCTTTAATATTTCACGCCTGCATGAGGTTTGAGAGTCAGTGTTTGGCGACGGTAACTTGCGCCGTTTAGCTGCAGCCCCCTAAAGAGCCATCGCTGTGCCGAGCCACCCTGCGTGTGCCCGTCTTGCTTAACAACCGATTCAAAGAATGCTTGGACTGTCATTTGTGTTTGTTTTTTATTGCTTTAAGTGTATTATTTCAGTCGTTTATTTATGTTTTGAAATAGTAAATTGAGTGCAGATCTTTGTAATATATATATTACTTTGTCCTTAGATCTATAACACCCTTTCCATGCACGAACACACAATCATTCAAAAGTTTGGGGTCACTAATAAAAATTTCCTTGTTTTTGAATGAAAAACAAGTTTTGTCCTTTAAAATAACATAAAACGGATCCGAAATCCAGCGCAGACGGGGTTAATGTCGTAAATGACTATTGTAGTTGGAAACAGCTGATTTTTAATGGAATCTCTTCATAGGCGTACAGAGGCCTTTATCACTCCCATCACTCCTGTGTTCCAATGGCCCTTTATCACTCCCATCACTCCTGTGTTCCAATGGCCCTTTATCACTCCCATCACTCCTGTGTTCCAATGGCCCTTTATCACTCCCATCACTCCTGTGTTCAAATGGCCCTTTATCACTCCCATCACTCCTGGGTTCCAATGGCCCTTTATCACTCCCATCACTCCTGTGTTCAAATGGCCCTTTATCACTCCCATCACTCCTGGGTTCCAATGGCCCTTTATCACTCCCATCACTCCTGTGTTCCAATGGCCCTTTATAACTCCCATCACTCCTGGGTTCCAATGGCACGTGGTGTTCGCTGATCCAAGTTTAAGTTTAAAAGGCTAATTGATGGTTTGTTTTTCCATAAAAAAGTGGCCCCAAACTTTTGAACAATTTATTTAAATCTCAGACTGACTTCCTGGAGCATGTATAAATGAATTTTCCTCCAACAGCCTGAATATTTGTAGATTTGATGTATATTTTATACACAGGTAGGGCGCAGGAATCCAGTCCTCGTGGGGTGCAGACAGGTCATGAATTCCGCGTATCTCTCCCTGTAAACGAGTAGTTTGATGAATGTTTCATTCAGAGGTTTGGGCTGAAGCCTGGATAGCCAGAAACCGTGCCTGTTTGCCCCCCTTGAGCACTGGACTTGTATCCGGTATAATGTATGGATTAAAGCGCTACCTTGTGTGCAGTTGCAATGTTGTGACAGATCCGAAACATATCGGCAAGACGCGGATTTCATAAGCAAATGTTAGAATGAAACAAAGGTATCTCCTGAAGAGGAACTATCGCCGTCCCCAAATCCGGCCGTTCTTTACGTCTGTGTAATACTTTACCAACCTTATGCTTATTCCTCCTCGTCACGTTCTCTCCTCTATTAAGTCTCTGATTATTAGTGATTGGCCCATGCAGCCTTTTGTAATGCGTGTCAGAAGGAGAGAACGTCGCGACCGGAAATTAATACTGGCCCTGCCACAGGCTGCCCCTGATGTCCATTCTTAAATCTCTCCAAAAAATTATTACACGGATTGGTAAAAAACATAAGTTCGGATGAAAAGTATTACAATATTGCAGCTGCATACACGGTGCGGGCGGCTTTGGGTCCCTTTTCCAAAGCTAGTGACTCCTTGTGGTCGACGAGGAAGAGGAGACGTGTAAGAGAGGGTTAGCCGCACTCATTGAGTAGTCGGGTTACTTTTTCTGTAGCCACCTTCTTTATATAGCGCTCTGTAGAATCTCACAAAGCATGCAAACAGTCCCGAGGCTTGTGCCGATGAGTCCCGAGTGTCGCTGTGTCCTCGTCTGCTTGGCTTTTCTAACCCTTTGTGTTGCTGCGCTGGCCTTTGTTGTGTTTTTTTTTGTTGCTTTTTTTCATTTCCGTTGCTGAGTTTATACATATATTTTCTCACCCGCCATGTCTTAGGGGGCTTGGAGTACCAATAATACAGTGAGCCCACCTTCCTGGTCCGCAGATGGCTCAGAAGGTTGGGACATTTATAAAAGCAGACAGCTTCTCGGCAACCCATTGTGGAGCATCAAAGTGGTAAATAAGTCGCCTTTCTACTTACGTGTCCTTTCCCCTTCCCCGTCACGCGTGGCTCGAGTGAAGGGAGCGGTGGTTCAGTTACAGTGCGGGAAGTATGGCAGACATGAGACAGGGAGACCTCAGAATGTCTTTGTAGATGAACCTGAAGCTTCTAGGGCTCCATAGGCACTGTCATGGCCGACGGCTACTGCTGTATCAGCTGCCGTTAGGGCCCTTAGCCCAGACAGAGGGACAGGGAGCTGCCGTTAGGGCCCTTAGCCCGGACAGAGGGACAGGGAGCTGCCGTTGGGGCCCTTAGCCCAGACAGAGGGACAGGGAGCTGCCGTTTAGGGCCCTTGGCACGGAGGGGGCAGTATATGCTGCTGCTGGACTCTGATTAACCTCTTACAAACAACGGGTTGTCCTTAAATCCATTAATGACAATTCATTGTGAGCCCGTACATGTACAGGCTTTGTCCTGAAGGGGTTAAATGGAGAGGTTAAGCCGCCGCTGTCTCTTTCCTCTCGTGGTTCATTGCACCCCGTGTAGCCCCCATGTTCAAATGGGCTTCGCCGATATCATAGCAACAGCACCTGATTAACCTCTGAAATCCTGATATAATGTGACATTTCATAGATTTACATTTATTACATGTGGGGTATCGGGTGAAAACCTTAATAAAAAATACATGATTTTATGCACTTAAATGAACATCGTCTTCACTATGGGATTTTGCATCATAATGGTAATAATTTAGTAATTCTGTTTTATTGTAATATTATTAAAACCTGGACTTACAGTTCCGCTGAGTAGCGATTTGTCATGATTATTGTTATATATATATATATATATATCGTGTTCAGGGAGTGCTTGCGGAGTCGTTTTATTAGGGGGACCTGCCATTCCCTGCCGCACCGTAGTCGTGATGTGGAGGATGGTTTGTGGGGCCCTTAGGAACCCCCATTGTCTGACAGGTGAAGCCTCTGGTCCGTTACTTAAGTCTTGAAATTTATGGATGTTAAAACGGTCCCTTTAATCTAAAACGAAACGCCTACAAATGAATTGCGTAGATCGGAAGCTAAAAGCATAAACCTTTAAACAACATTGGTAAAAGTGCCAGCTTCTACCGGCGGCTATTCCGGTGACGGTTACCATAACACCAACTTGGACCATACCCAACCGGATGGCCTCTCTGGCACCGACCCCAATCTGTCCGTCCCCGTCAGTTTATTTCGTCATTAAGGTTGGTAAAGTCTCTCAAAATGTCTCTGTAGCCCCCCAGGCCATTAACCAAGTAAAAAGGTTCTCCTGTGGCCATTTCCAAGGCTTCCAAGTGGATATCCGTACCTCCTTAATAGAACGTGACTCCATACAAATGGTGCTGCTCCTGACTGCTCCTCTGATTATTAGAACCTTAAAAATATTTAAGTATTTTTTTTATTTTATTTTTTTTTTAAAATGTTTTGTTTTCCAAACAGGGTCGAGGCTCAGGATTTCCTGCCAAGAGAAGACCGCGGGGTTCCGGACTCTCAGGGCGCGGGGGAAGGGGCCGATCCAAATTAAAAACTGCCATAGGGAACTTCATAGTTCCAGGGGTAAGGAATAAGATTCTTGCTTTAAAAAAAAAAAAAGCGAATTATTTCGGGCAGAACTTTGTTGCTGGTGATGAGCATCACTTCTTGTGCCACGTTCTTAGATGATCCAGAAGCACCTAAACTTGGTAACGGGTGGGAAAAATAATGTAATTTATCTGGAAAAAAAATACAAAAACTCTTCATAAATATGAACTTAAAGTATCTCCTTTCTCTGTAATTTTTCTTTATTTCTCCCCGCTGTGGTGGTGCTAATTTTCTTTTTCTTCAGTTAAAAATCACTCGCGGTCGTACATCCCCCACTTCTTGGCTTTTCGGATAGCAGAAGGGGGAGTCCTAAAGATGTCCTTGTGAATGACTCCCTCTATACTCACAGGGACTTTCTTGACGCTTTGCTCCCGCTGTAGGTAACCACGACCGATGTCTCGTCATACAGAGAGGAGGAAGAAACCTCCATGCACAACACGGTCGTCTTATTTTCCACAAGCGACAAATTTACGTTACATCAGGTATGACGGGGTTGTCCGAATTCATGGTGTGGATAGAGACCAAGTCCTGAGTCCAGTGGTGGAGGGGCTGGGAGATCACTGGTGATTTTAATTATTTCAAACAATAATTTCAGTAATTGTCTTCCGTATAATACGCCTGGAGACATATAAAATATATACGGTGACGGCCAGCGGATGCATGGATCGTCTGCTCTGTCAATGATTGTGTAGAAGCCGCAATGCATAGTGTTGGCGGTCCCCTTATACATAACCGTGGTGGACCTGAACCTTCTTGTTGACGACAAATAAAAGTGCTTTAGATCTGTGCAACGTCACTCGATAATAGGTCTTATCTCCCTTTCCGGCAGGACATGTGCGTGGTGTGCGGGAGTTTTGGCCAAGGCGCCGAAGGAAGGCTGCTCGCCTGCTCACAGTGCGGCCAGTGCTACCATCCGTACTGCGTCAGTATTAAGGTAGGCGCCGGAGATTTTATTTGTTTTATCGTATTTTTTTATTAAAATTCAAAAATATTAGATATTAATATAGAGGTTTTTTTAAATAAACAATTTCATGTCCAGTAGGGTTACATTCACAGTAAATCAAGGATTTACATACAATTCCAATCATGGTTACACAAATACATTGTGAATTCATATGATGTATTAAAGTTTATGAATTTGCAGTTATGTCTGATTTTAGGCTAAATAAGAAAACATTCCTCATGTTAGGTACCTGTAATTAGTGTTACGTTAATAATCTGCCAGCAATGATTCAGTTAAGCAGTGAGCTTTATTTATTTATATATATATATATATATATATATATATATATATATATATATATGTTTATTTATTTATTTTTACTATACACATAATCAGTATGTTGTAGCAGTGGGACTGTGTGAATAATACCCTTTTAATGAATTTTTGGTGATATATTGATGCTTTAAAAAAAAAATAGGTCTTATGTACTTTCTTCACGTGAGCCACAGGTTTCTAGCTCAACAAAGCACTGGCTTGAGTATGACAGCTGAGAAAAAGAAATGTATATACTTGACAATTAAATTATTTCCCCCATTTTTTTGGGAAACACCAGAGTGCCAAATTACAGCTCATTATGACCTCTGGAATATTTTTAATTAAGCGTGATTTTCTTTTTGAGAACTTTTTTTATTTTTTTTAATTTTTTTTTCTTTTAACTATTGTAGTTGAATTTCATATTTAATGACTGGAAAAAGAGAAGTGTTAAAAAGGTCCGGGGCACATCAAGAACAATTTTTTAGATGTCTTTTGGGAGAAGCAGTTAACATCACGTTCAAATTTTAAGGGCATCGTTGATCGCTTTGGTGTGTTTGGCGTTCTAGATCACTAAAGTTATCCTCCGGAAAGGCTGGCGGTGCTTGGAGTGCACGGTGTGCGAGGCGTGCGGGAAAGCCACGGATCCTGGACGGTTACTGCTGTGCGACGACTGCGACATCAGCTATCACACCTACTGTCTCGACCCCCCGCTACAGACCGTGCCCAAGGGAGGGTGGAAGTGCAAATGGTTTGTTTCTGGAATAGAGTTGGCGTTATAATTCCCGTTAATATGTTTAGTAATATCGTATAATTTTTATCCAAGTGCGATAATGAGGCATTGATACAGAAGGTTAATAAGTCCTCTCTTTCTCTAGGTGTGTGTCCTGTACCAATTGCAAAGCAATAACCCCAGGTTTACGATGCGAGTGGCAGAACAATTACACCCAGTGTGCCCCCTGCGCCAGTCTGTCCACCTGCCCGGTCTGCTGCCAAAACTACACCGAGGGCGACCTCATTCTGCAGTGCCGGCAGTGCGATCGGTGAGCGCTCCATGTCTCTGCCGGCAAACCACCGGCACCCGTTTCCATTGATCCTCCCCCCTGTTTTAATACACGCATCTGCTCTGTACAGGTGGTCGCACGGAAGCTGCCAAAATCTGAACACGGAGGCAGAAGTAGAAATGGCGGCGGACGGAGGCTTCGATTGCGCCATGTGCAAACCGTTCGGCTCGCCTCCGCGCGGTAAGAGCTTCTCCAATGCAGGTTTGGGTGAGTTAATGGGCCCTAGAGGATCTCTTTGGTAGCTTTAAGTGATGGTTTTCTTTTTTATAATTTTTTTTTTTTTTTTTTTTTTACATATAGTTCAGATTTTGTATTTTTTAGCCTTTTTTTCCCATTTTATTTATTCTTCTCATTCATTACCATTTTAGAAGACTGTGAATCACCGATTGATGCTCAGATTGTCCCAAAAACTAGAGAACCAGGTAATAAAACAAAGCTAGATGCGTTTCTTACCTACCCAGCCCCTGTCTCCCTCTCATGCACTCAGGTGATTATAGTTGTCGAATCTTCTGATTTTCATAGCTCTCCCAAGCGCTCATCTCATACATTTATTTTTTCTTCAATTTTATTAGTCATTGTGGCACCAGTTAGTATAAAACTTAAGTTTTTGTCCGGTTTCTATGTAACAAAGAGGTTGTCATGGGGTTTCCAATACACACTTCCCTGAATTAAACCTCTTTCTTGAAATTACTATAATTCTGGTGAAGTTATATAAAAAAAAATGACTGTATTGATCTATACATGGCATGGACCATACCCACCTTCAAGAGCTTTATGGCAAGAATGCTGTTAGACTTCAGCTTTGATCATAATGAAATGTCCAAGAGGAGTCGCGGTCACATCTGGTTTAAAGCCGTCCTCCCCGGTCTTCTACGAAATGTGCATCACTGTTGGGCTGTTAAGTGGTTTTGTTGGCCCTTTCTTAGAGTACAAAGTGTCACCTGCTGTCGTGACGCGCGGCACTTGCCTTCCTTTCTCTTCTTCCTCTGTGGCCGTCGCTGACGGTGCTTTCTAAATTATTCCAGATCCCCTGAAGACCTTCACCCAGGACGGCGTGTGTCTGACCGAGTCCGGGCTGTCCCAGTTACAGAGCTTGACCATCACGGTGGGACGGAGAAAAAGATCAAAACCCAAACTGAAGTTAAAGATCATCAATCAGAACAGCGTGGCGGTGCTTCAGACCCCGCCGGACCCGCAGTCCGAGCTCTCCCGCGATGGGGAGATGGACGACAGTCGAGGTAACCATGTTGGAACATTTATTTTGTAGGCGTATAAAATCCATTATAACTGTAGTTTACATCTGCAGTAATTTAATTATATACATCAATTATATAGCGGTAATTGAATCACGGACGATGTATTTCAGTCTAGTGCATGAACGGGCGAGACGATCGTTCGACTGTCTCTGTAAATCATACGTTTCTCTTCTAGAAGGTGATCTCATGGACTGCGACGTCAAATCTGACTCCAGTCCGGAGCGAGAGCCGATCGATGACGACCCAAAGGGGGGCGAAGCAATAGACGGGCTGAAGAAAAGGAAGAGAAAGCCATACAGGCCAGGTACAGTAACTCCAATAGTGCATTGAAAGACATATCAGGTGGGCATTCGATGACAATGGCTTCTCTATAATCACCCTGCGTGTGGGCATCGACTGGCTAGCACCAGCATCTTAATATGGGTGTCTCTTACAATTAAACTCTATCCCTCTGCTGGACCGCCAATATTATTTTGATATATTATATTATTTGTGTTTAAATGGGTTAAGCTTCAGTGTTTTTAATTACCGCGCGTCATTCGATCAACAGGCATCGGTGGGTTTATGGTGCGTCAGAGAAGCCGAACTGGTCAAGGAAAAGCCAAGAAGACTCTTTCTAGGAAAGATTCTTCCGGTTCCGTTTCCGAACTTCTTCCGAGCAGAGATGAGAGTACGTACTGTGTGCATTTTTATTGAATTGTGTTTGGTTCGTATTTTTGTTTCTAGGGGGGGAGGGGGCACACTGCTCACAATGATAATCTTTGAGAAAATGCTAAACTTTTCATCGCCCGCTTGCCTTTTGTGGGCTGGAAGCTTGTCCTCCCCAGACATCTTCAGAAAGCAGTGAACTGAATGAAACTAAAGACACACAACCGTTTTGTTTTGTTTTTTTGTGAAAAAGAAAGGAAATAATGTAGGTTTTATTACTTTTTGGGGTATTTTTTTTGTATGTCATCAGTAATTAAAAAGAAATTTCTGTAATTCGAGTCCTCCAAACTTTCATAGCACCTGATTAGATTTGAAATTTATGGATACATTTTTATGTAAAATCATATATATATATACACACACACACACACAGGTGACATTCTCTTTTGTTCACACTTCTAGGTTGGAGTGAACAGCTCCCAGAAATGAACATCGATGAATGCGCTCCCGGCTCTGATAATACGGAGAAAATAAAGAAACGCTACCGGAAAAAGAAAAACAAACTAGAAGAGACGTTCCCGGCCTATTTACAGGTAAGCAGTCCTTCTGTTAAAAAGACATCAAAGAGTAGAAAAGAGCCCTGTCCTGTGTCAGAATTGTGATCATGATTGTGATTCCGAACGGAATTAACACGCAATGTAACCGTGTCTTAGACCACAAGTAAGCTACGGTTCTGATATTTGGGGTGCTGAGACATTGCATTTCCTGATTTAGAACGCTTGTAGTGAGCTTACGGGATGTCAACCTGGCGTGTCTAAATAGTATTAGATGTACGCTGAACCTCTGTACAAACTTCTCACTCGGTATCTTAAGCGAAAAGGGAAGACTTTGTAACGAACGTCTTTGTTCTCTTAGGAATTTCCAGGAGTGTTAAATGCCCTGATAGGAGCAGAAAAGGTCACGCTAACCCCATGTAATGCATACGTGGGGAAAAAAGAATTATTATGGGGAAATGTTAAAAATAGCGCTGTTCTTTTTCATATTCTTCTATGATAGCAGCTTCTGGTTATCCTTCTGAATGCATCTTTTCTGACATGTTAAAGAAAGCGTTTAATCATCAGGACTACAGAAATGTAAGGTTTTTTTTCTTAAAATGACTTAAGATGGTTATTTTATGCTTTATTTTTCGTAGGAGGCTTTCTTTGGAAGGAATCTCTTGGACACCAGTAAACAGAGCAAGACCAGCATGGAGAATTTGTCCGAGGACGCATCCCAGCAGCTGTATAAGGCAAATGTCAGCAGCTCCTTCCTGGACCCGTCGTGTGACCCTTTGCTCAGCTCAGCTGCCACCTTAACGCCTTCCAAACCGAATGAAGGTAAAGGGCCTAGGGGTCTGGACGCCTGGGCAGTGGTTTTTGGGCCTGAGTGTGCGATTTTCTGAATGTACTCGGGTTGCAGACTTCAAAGTCTTCAAAAAACAACACGTGCAAGGATATATACCCACACTCACTCACATGCATACACACTCATACTCACACACATGCTTACATACGTCACACAACTGATCTGGTGGTGGAGGGGGGGTTGGCAAGAGATATATTTTTGCCAACTTAAATAACAGTGCACCAAATGTTTTCTAACAGAAAATTAAAGAAATAGTGAAGCAAATAGCACCAAAGTTTAGTGAAACAAATGCAAAACTGTGCGTTTTTATTTCTTTTATCATCAGTCCGGTAACTACCCTGATTATTAAAATAAGATACTGACGTGACCTGATCCGTTACGCTAAACTCCCATGATGCACAGTCAGCAAATTGTTGGGGTGTTTCTTTCCTTCTCTTTCCTTCGAACAAGCATCATGAGGATTGCAGTCTAAGACGTTTAGAATTCCCTCTGTCTAAAGGCATTATTTAAATGGTTACCGTCCGTCTCTTTCCGCTTGGCTTTTTCAGGCGGCCCTCCGGACCCCCTCACTGATCTCTCTGAGGTGTTGAACACGGACGATGATATCCTTGGAATCCTTTCCGACGATCTCGTGAAATCTACGAATCAATCTGGTACGTCCTCCAAAGGGTTGCGGGCGCTCGTCGCGGTCTGAGTACATTGTCAGCCCATCCGGAGTCCTTCACGTGTCACACGACGTAGCTTTGCTATATAACTACATTTTTTTATTTGTATTTGCTTTTTATCTGCTTGTTCCCTTTAATTGGCTGATTATTGCGTTGATTGGGGCTTTCCTGCCTGTCTTCACGTTTATCGCATGCTGCTTGCTTTTTTTTTTTTTTTTTTTCATTCTTGCTTTGGTTATTTTGTGTTCCTTTGTTATAATCATCCATTTTATCTGGTTTGGGTCCTGTAGGTCTTGATTTATGCACTTTCCAGGTCGTGAATGCATCTTCTCCTTTTGGTAAGACAACCCGTGCAAAGATCCCTTGCCTTCCCTGCCGCGTCCGTCCGCGCACGCTTCAAACATTCGCTTTCCTTCTGCTCCATGAATACCGCCGATTACGGCCCATTTATTCAATTTGTATTATTTGAAGACAAATAATCCGCAATAAAAGATGCCGACGCACAGTAAAAATTTGCATTTAAAAAAATTGCACTTTGTTCCAATATTTTAATATTTAAATAAAATATCAATTTTCTGTTGCTTTCTAGCGATTAGGTTAATACAAATTCTAAAAGTTGCCAGTAAATAATATGTAGTCTGGCTTTTTCTTTAAAACCCTTAAAGTCCTTTTTTTTTTTAGTCTTGGTCTATTCTGATGATAACCTTAGGCACGTCTTAAATCCCTTGTTGTGGATTTACCACCTCAGCTGAGATGCAACTTTGTGCATCCTTTCCCTTATGTGGTATCATTATTAAATTGTTAAATGTGATAAGCAGAGCTTTAAATATCAGGGCGCCAGATCAATCTGATTATATAGTGCAATCCTGCTGAACATTCTGAGTGTGGCGCAATCGCCATGGAAACACTTCACTGCACTTAGACCATAAATCTGGTTTACATGTCTTATTTTAACTTATTTTTTTTAGCTTAAGCAAAATGCAGGATCATCCCAACCGACCCTCGAGGAGTTTGGGGTTATCCTGTATGGAACAGAGTGCGTTTTATGTCCTTCTGGAACCTTCTGAGTGCTTTTCCAATGATGCCTCCGACCTTGAAGGCTTACGCTCGATGTCCTCTCTGTCTCCACAGCCGGGCTCGATATTAGCGCCATCTCGGATGATTCGTCGTCTTTGCCTCATACGAGCGTCACCCAGAGCGCTCGGCCTTTATGTGAAGATCAGCTGGACGGGATCCTGAGCCCAGAACTTGATAAAATGGTTACAGATGGTAAATTTCATTTTCCTCCATTACTTTTAATCGACATTCGCTGATGGAGTTGGAAGCGGCGGCTTTCATTATTTTGCGTTCTTTGAATTATTTCCGCACAGACGTTTGATTGAATTACTGTTTTTATAAGCAGTTTTAAATTAGGTTTGTTTACATTGTTGCCATTGGTAACAATTACTTTTTTGCTTATACATACTTTGGGGAGTTCTTGTTTTTTTTTTCTTTCTATAGTGAAAGCTTTAGGGTTATCTACATAGGGTGCTATGGACAATTCCATTCGTAATTAGTTTGTCCAAAGAGTATAAAATACCGTGTTGCTGCTGAGTTTAAGAGGGAATGTCTGAGTCCTGTTTAGTGGGAAGCAATGGAAGGGCTTGGCTTTTTCGGGGGGTAAAATATTTGCGGAATTATTTGGGGTTTATTTTAGTAAAGTTTCCATTTCATGTCCTCGACTTTGCTTCACATTATGAAGGGGTGACCCTAATAAGCTATCAGCCCTGTATAAAGCATATTTAAATGCATGAGATTTCTTGAAAGTCACCCAATTGAAGTTGGCATTGTGTGTTGGCACCCTGGGATAACCTCGCCTGGGAGGTCCTTCCCTGCTCCCACTAATGCATACGCAGCTTAAAGGCAGTAAAACCGCATCATGCTTGACTTCCTCCTAAGCGAATAAATCCCCTTTGTTATAAGTGTTCGCTACCCTGTGTGTGGATCAGAGATCAGCGGTCGGATAACTCCCATTACCCTCAGCTGATGCAGGCAGGGGATTATTTGCTTCGTGGGTGTTTACAGGTTATCCTGATTCTGTTTAACGAACACAACCGATGCCGGCTATCAGTTTAATCGGTACTGGCAGCCGTGAGGTTTTAGCTTCCGCGGCCTCTCCATCTGAATTCCGCGAGCTCTCCATCTGAATTCAGGGTAATATTCATATACAGCCTAGCGTTATCACTCTCCATGCGCTCTAATTATTTATCTCTCTCCATGCGCTCTAATTATTTCTCTCTCTCCATGCGCTCTAATTATTTATCTCTCTCTTATCAGGTGCGATCTTGGGGAAACTTTATAAAATTCCAGGTAACTATAACCACCTTCGTTTTGCTCTTTAAAGTCATTCCAGTCGGTGCACAGCGAGAACGCTCATTAAAAATGTTTGGTTCCTGCTCTTTTTGTTGGGTTTGCAGAGCTTGAAGGAAAAGATGTTGAAGATTTATTTACTGCTGTCCTGAGTCCCGTAGCCACCCATCCGCCATCTTTGCCACAACCTCCACCACCTTCAGCTCCTTCTCATCCTCATCCTCCACATACACCGCTCTTGCCTTTGCACAACCAGGGTAAGTTTAAGTCCTGGTCCGACGTTTGCTGTAGAAACGGCTGAAGGTTTCTTTTTTTTTTATCCGTTTTTGGATTGATTTACCAAACCTGCTGTAATCCAGATATATAAATACCAAATTTACTGCTACGTTGCAGACGCAGAACGGTACCCCTATAGTCTTCTCCTTTATCATGGTCCTATCCATTTCCTTCGGCATAGCTTCATTTCACGGGGCTCACCTTTTTTTCCCCCCAGATATGAACATAGAACCTCAAATAAGTTTGCTTTTCATAAAGTTATCGTTTCACTTAACATACAAAGACCTGAGTAACCCCCCCCCCCTTGATCTAGACACGTATATGCAGTATGTCCATGGTTTATTCTTTGATTAGATCAGCACTGAATTTGGAAGCCCATGGGTAAAGGTTCAGAACCTTCAGATCTTGAAACGGATCAGATTATCGATGCCACGCTATGTTGCCTGAAAACATCTGTGTTTAAGATCTTACAGTGAGATGTCCCTAAGAATCTTGCATGGAGCTTGCGAGTCTCCTTAATATTGGGAATGAGAACCATTTTCTAACTGAAATCTCAATAGTTGGTCTTGTCTTTGGCCCAATGATTTTTGGGCGATGTGCGTAACTTTGCTACCCAAAAACTGGGTTTACGTTTTCAACTTCCAGCTGCTTGGGCACTTTTTGGTATCGTCCCTGTGTCGGAGCGCCCATGTCTTACTGCGAGAGTAAAATCTCTTCTAATTGTGCTGTATTGGTGCAGTGAGTTAATCCCCGGTCACCAGCACTAGAACTGGTGCGCTCTGGGTTTAAATTTATGTTTTCGGATGGACGGGATTGATGCGCCGCTGCGCAGGGAGGCTGAAGCATTTATTGACCGTTTTTATCTACCTTGAACGATACAGTAAAGGCTTCTGCTCTGATCCGTGTCCCTGTTAATACAGTCATTATGTATGGTGTGAACACTCGGTCAGGTTTTTGGTTTCATATGGGGGATTACAGTGTGCTCCCTCAGTGGGTTGGGCATTCTGGTCCAGTATTAGTCTGACGCTAATGTATGTCGGGATCCCTGCTCGCTTGTGTTATGCTTATTGCTTTCATGAATGGGATTGCGAATGAATTAATGAATGAATGAATTGGATATATTACGTTCATATTTTTTGTTAAACAACATGTCAAAGTATTACCGCATATTACACGGGCAACAGCATTAACATTTTCATCAAATTAAATTCATCAGTGATTGTTAATCTTATTGATGGGTTTTTTTAAAGCACCGGTCTAACAGTTAGACCTTAAAGGACATTTCTGCGCAGATTTATAAGTGTTGAGGCATCAGATGCCGCTCTAATTAACATAAACACATACAATTTGTAGGCAAATAATGGTTTGGTTCATTTAGTCTGCTCGTTAGGCCAAAAGGAGCCTACCGGGTTATTTAAACAGCAAATCCTCTGCTGTGAATTTTTTTTTAAATATTCAGGCTGTAGCATTGGGGTGATTGGCTGTAGTTACATTTCTGAGCGCTTGTGAGGTCTTGTGGTGGGTTTCAGCCTCTCATCCTAAAAAAAATATTTTCAGGCCGTAGATGAGTTTGGTAAACGCGTTCTTAGTTTGCTAGACTCAGCCGTTTATAAGAGAGCCCTGCACAGTTTGGACTCTTTAATAGCCAGAAATCCGCTCAGCTTCGATCTCCAGAATCCAATCTTAGTTATGGATGAATGAAACCATGAGTACATATCCACAATAATGACATCTAAAGCCCGTCTTATTTATCGTTTGATCCTCACCCTCAAGGTATCCCTTCTTTTCTTTTAGGTGATGGTCTTTTTCCAAGAATGCCTTTGGTCAACGGCTTAATGCCACCCAATGCACACCTTCAGCACAATCCGCTGCCTCCCGGGCGAGGTCTCGGCCCGTTCTCTCCGTTGAATCAGCCGTCGTATGCTGATAACAGGTAATCAGGAATTGTCTTCCTCCGTAGATATTAAGTGGGGGACGTCTTGCACTCCTAATCTGGATTACGATCAGCAAATCATAAACAAGGTAAAAAGCTTAATGTCTTTCTTTGTCAGGGATAAGAACCCCTTGTACCATGGAATGATGGCAGACCCTGCTAATACGTGGACCGCGCAGCCCCCCATTATGGAGACGGAAGCAGATACCATGTCCAACGCGCAGCGCAGTACGCTAAAGTGGGAGAAGGAGGAAGCGCTTGGGGAAATGGCCACCGTCGCCCCTGTGTTGTACACCAACATCAACTTCCCAAACCTGAAGGATGAGTTTCCCGGTGAGTGAAACCTGCGGCTGCTGAGATTTTCCTAAGCTTTTTGTCTGCCCCTTTGCGGCTGTTGACTGGAACGCTCTCCTTTTTTTGATAGACTGGTCTACGAGGGTTAAACAGATTGCGAAACTTTGGAGGAAAGCTAGTTCCCAAGAAAGGGCCCCATATGTGGTAAGAGATGCACCCTTTTTTTTTTTTGTGTAAAGTCCTTTCTTTTTATAACGCTTTGGCTTGTGCTCCACGTCTGTCACCAGGTGTAGAAGATGGCATGTCCTAAGTCCATTGAGGTCATCCATCCAGCACAGATGGGGTTAATGTTGTAAATGGCTATTGTAGCTGGAAACGGCAGATTTTAAATGGAATATCTTCATAGGCGTACAGAGGCACTTGTAGATGCATCGCCACCTCAGTGACGCATTGTTTTCCGTCTCCTTGTTTTTAGCAAAAAGCCAGAGATAACCGAGCCGCGTTACGCATAAATAAGGTGCAAATGTCAAATGACTCGCTGAAAAGACAGCAGCACGACATCATCGAGCACAGTTCCCGCATTGAATCGGATATGTTTAAAGATCCTCTGAAGCAAAGAGAGTCTGAGCACGAACAGGAATGGAAATTCAGACAGGTAACCGGAGGCCGATTTATTTACCTTCACATACTTCTGCTCTAATGTGTGATAGTAAGTAAGGGTAGTAGATACACGGGGCCCATCACGTTTGGTCTGTGTTCATTCTTCAGGCTTAAGCTCCTAAATAATATAAACGAGGAGCAGCGGTTTGGTTGAGAAGCATCATTTATTATTATTATTAGTCTGTTGAGAAGTGTTGAGTCTGATGGCCTCCGTATCCCAAACACTACCTCTGTTTCATAGGAGCGAAGTAATGTGGCTCCCACGGTTAATGGTTTATAATATTTCTTCAATAAGGTTACAAATTAGGGCTAAGCATTTTTTTTTTTTTGTATTTCCATTTTATTAAAAACTTTTTATAAACTGTAAGCGTTTTTCACCCTTGAAATGAGAGATTATTATTGTGCCAATCATTCCCTATATCTTTGTGCAGCAAATGCGTCAGAAGAGCAAGCAGCAGGCGAAAATCGAAGCCACGCAAAAACTCGAGCAAGTGAAGAGCGAGCAGCAGCTGCAGCAACAGCAGTTTGGGAGCCAGCACTTGAGTCAGTCCGGAAGCGACACCCCAAATAGCGGGATACAGAGTCCTTTAACCCCTCAGCAAAGCAGTGGAAGCATCTCTCCCCTTCAGCAGTCGTTCAATAAAGACCCTTTTCCTAAGAATTCAGTTCCTGGGACACCAAACCCATTCTCAGATGATGTTTTTCTAAAACCACAAGCTCCCCCTCCAACCCCCACTAGACTACCTTTACAGGAGTCCCAAACATCTCAGCCTCATTCACCACAAATGTTCTCTCCTGGGTGTTCAAACTCTAGACCAAGCTCTCCTGTCGATCCTTATGCTAAAATGGTAGGGACACCAAGGCCTCCTCCAACAGGACAGGGATATCATAGAAGGAACTCTGGGTCACCCATGGATGTTTGTGCTCCCAGGCTGACCACCAGCGGTGATGGATGTGGCAGTAGACCATCTCCAGTAAGAGACTCCAGTTCCTCTCCCATCAATGGTGATCTTTCCATTAAGTTGGCTGATTCCCAAAGAGCTTTAATAACAGAGCAATTCCCTAAGCCACTGGGCATAGCAAGGATGCCTCCTAACGCAGACCAGTCAGGAGATGGCTCTGTGTTGCCTGGAGGCAACGACCCTTTCACAAAATTTTCTTCTAGATCTGAAAAGTTTCAAAGGCAACAAGTGGGGCCGGGAAAAATGATTGATGCATACTCAAGGCCACCTCCGACTCCCACCCCAGGTGCTGTGGATGGTAACCCAGCTCCCTTTAAAACTCCCATGCGTCCACCTCAATCCCCACAGGATTCCTATGCTTCAGTGCCCACAACACCCAGGCGTATGTCCTTAGATCCTTATGAGAGACCTGTTTTAACACCAAGACCAGCTGAAAACTTCTCACATGATCCTTACAGCCAAGCATCTCACATTAATCGATCCCCATTGAACGATCCATTTGGACATCCACCTAGGCTAATGAGACAGCAGAGCGACCCCATGTCCCAATCTGCTTCTCAGCCAAGGCTAAATGCACAGGATCCATATGCTCAGCCTCCAGGAACACCTCGTCCGGTAGCTAACCCATATTTACCATCCCCCACTGTATCACGGTCTGCAGTCGACCCTTATCTTCAACAGCCATCAACCCCGAGACCATCCGTACAATCTATGGATTCCTACAGTCAGCAGCCTTCTGCTACTAGGCCTCCTATTGGAGATGTATTTGTTTCACCCAATGCAAGTAAGAGACACCATGATTTTGTTCAGGCGTCAGGTGTACCTAGGCCTGTTATGGATCCATATTCCCAGCAACCAAGCACACCAAGACCTGTCTCATTGGATCCATATTCTCAGCCACCAGGGACACCACGGCCTATTCTTTCAGATCCATATTCTCAGCCACCAGGGACACCACGGCCGGTTTCTTCAGATCCATATGCTCACCCACCAGGAACGCCGCGACCAGGTCCATCAGATCCATATGCTCACCCACCAGGAACGCCGCGACCTGGTCCATCAGATCCATATGCTCACCCACCAGGAACGCCCCGACCAGGTCCATCAGATCCATATGCTCACCCACCAGGAACGCCCCGACCAGGTCCATCAGATCCATATGCTCACCCACCAGGAACGCCCCGACCAGGTCCATCAGATCCATATGCTCACCCACCAGGAACGCCCCGACCAGGTCCATCAGATCCATATGCTCACCCACCAGGAACGCCCCGACCAGGTCCATCAGATCCATACACTCACCCACCAGGAACACCCCGACCAGGTCCATCAGATCCATATGCTCACCCACCAGGAACGCCGCGACCAGGTGCATCAGATCCATATGCTCATCCACCAGGAACGCCGCGACCAGGTGCATCAGATCCATATGCTCACCCACCAGGAACGCCGCGACCAGGTGCATCAGATCCATATGCTCATCCACCAGGAACGCCGCGACCAGGTCCATCAGATCCCTATTCTCAGCCGCCAGGAACGCCGCGGCCAGGACCATCAGATCCCTATTCTCAGCCACCAGGAACGCCGCGACCAGGTCCATCAGATCCATATTCTCAGCCTTCTCGAACACCTAGACCTGTTCTTTCTGATCCTTATTCGCAACCACCAAGAACGCCAATGCCTGGTATCCCTGACAACTTTAGCCGTTCTCCTGTGGTTAGGACAGGTTTAATTTCCAACCATGATCCCTTCCTGCAGCCTACACAAATTAGAGGAACAGCTTTGCAGTCTCCTTTTATGAGACCATCAGACCCAAGCCCACAAAATTCACGTCCATCAGGTTCAACAGATATTTTTGGAAGTTCGACCGGTCCTACACATGATCCATACGATCAGCCTCCAGCTACCCCTCGAATGCAAACACTTGACGCATTCGGCGATGCTCACGATGTTGGAGATCCACAAAGAACTTTATCAGAGGAACATTTCAACACCTCTTCCAATATGGTCAGTCCTCAAGGTCAACAATATCCTAGCATTCAACAAGTAACCGCTGCTGGAGGTCCAGACGCACAGAACTCATTAAGCTTGTCCCAGGCAGACTCTGAAGAGAAGCTGAGACAGGTAAATCTTTCCTCAAAGCAGCGTTCTGTCCAAACTTCATATCCTTGGGCGGGACTCTATTTGTCAAATTAGATACATTTTGGGGTGTTTTATAGAAATACTTGGAAGCTGGTTAGATATTAGAAGGGTCACTCTACCTCCTCTTAATTCCTGCATTTCTTAACAAATATCATGTTTAATTCCACTTAAGTATTGGTAAGAATATAAAAAAAAAGGATATTTTCCCTGCGTTTATTGCTGTATTCGCTTTTATAGAGAAATTGCATGGCTGTAAACAGAGGATTATGCTCGGTCTGCTCAGACGATGCAGGTCCAGGAGGAGGATCATGGGAAATTTTAAGGATTGTTTTCATTCATTAAATGAGACAGATGGCAGAACTGCAAAATATAAATCAAAATTTTTCAACCTTCTGAGCATGAAAAATACCAACGCAATTTAAAAAAAAAAATGGCAACATAGTTTTTAGTTTCTGTAATTTTTTTCTTTAAGAGGCATTGAGGCAAATTACAGCATTTTTGCATTTTTTTTTTTCTTCAAGTTTTCATGTATTAAAACTTTGTCTTAACAGCGTCTAAAGTTGCGGGAGGTTATTCTCAGACAGCAGCAACAAAAAAATTCTGTTCGCCAGGAAAAGGCAATGGGTGACCCGCTGCAAATCGACCAAGGTGGGCTCGCCTCGCAGTGGCAGCAAGAGCATCTACACCGGCCGAACGAGGTCTTTAATAGGCCTCCTCCACCTTACCCTGGCAACGTAAGAGCTCCGCTCGGCACCAAAGGAAGCCCACGATTCCCCTCTTTCACCAAAGAGCAACATGCGCCATTTACTGGAAGTGGGCAATTTAACAGACCGCAGTTTCCAGGAGACTTTTCCGGCATGGGCATGCGGCCACCACCTGGCCACAGGTAAGCTGTAATGCTGATAAGTGGTTGATGGATCATGTCTTGAGTTGAAGACTGGGGGTCTGGGGGTCTTTTAATTCCCAAAGCTTTGGTTCTCTATGCTATTTTGTTAAGCTTTGCACGTGTGTGATGCCTGGTGCTTTTTGTTTTTTTTATCCCTACGTACGTGAACTGCACTAATTTCATTTTTTATTATTATTATTTACAGATTTGCCTATCCCATGGCTGGCCCTAGTTCTGGGCGTGAGCGCTTCATAGGTCCACCATTACAAATGCAGGTTCCCGGTGATCCTCAGCAGATGAGAAGAGAGATGCCTCAACTCACTAGACCTTTAAGTAACAACTCACAAATGAGTTCAGTTGGCCTTGCCCCGCACTTTCTCCATCAAGGAATGCCAGTTCAGCAGCATAACCTATCGGGTCAGGCATACATCGAACTGCGGCACAGGGCCCCAGATGGCCGGCCAAGGCTATTTTTTGGGCTTCCTCCTAATCTAATGGATGCAAATTCCCAACATCCAAGGCACGTCGGCTATTTCCCTAGGCCAGATTTTCAGGGTCAGAGACTAATGGACCCAGTACGTGTTTCCCATTCAGGTCTAGCTAACCAAATGACTCCAAATTTGGAAGCCTTTATGACATCCCCTCAACAAGGACATTTTAATCCCGAACATCAGCCTGCTCTCATGATGCGTGGAATTGGTCAACCTCCAACCAATGACCATTATTTACAGTCTGCTTTAGCTTTGGTAAATCCAAACGAGGAAGCCGGCGGTTTACCCATCGCTAATCAGCCTTCCGATCACTTGGAAGAAAAGCTTGACCCGGAAGATCCCTCCGAGAAAGACCTGGACGTCAAGGACTTGGTCGGCGTTGAAGTTAAGGATATAGACGATGACCTCGCAAATATAAACTTAGATCCAGATGACGGGAAGGGCGATGAGATGGATTCTCTGGATAATCTTGACACAAATGATCCTCAGCTAGATTACCTTCTGAGATCTGGTGAATTTGACATCATCGCTTACACCGATCCAGAACACGACCTTGAAGATAAGAAAGACATGTTCAATGAGGACTTGGATCTTGGCGTACCTATTGATGATAAGATAGACGTCCGTTCTAAGAACGAAGAAGTAGGAATAAGGGAGGAATCCGAAGCAAAGTCTACTTCTCCTGGATCAGTGTCTGTGCAGAAAGATAAAATAAAGACAGAAATAATCTCACCCAATTTAGCGGATAAACCAACGTCCGATATTAAATGCGAGCGCAATGCCGAAGCAACGGGGGCTCAAAAGCAAGCTGAAGAAGTCTCTTGCCGTGTTGAGCAGTCAAACCAAGAACTTAACCCAAGTATATCCGAAGACCCGACTCAGCTACCTGCTCAGGATATTTTAAGCACATGTGGCCTTCCAGAATCCACACCAGTACTTACAGGTCTATTAACAAGTGACAATCCTGAGCATTCCGAGGTGCAAACATTGGGTTCTCCGTCCGGAGCCATGCCAGCAGATTTGCTGCCCGACGTTTCTCAAAATGTAGCGGCGCCCCCCGGCCCTCTACTGGACCATTCTTTGAATAATAACATGGGAGTGAGGCTTAGCCATGAATTTTCCCAAGGGTCACCTGGTTCTGGTTTTATTCCTGGTCAGGCAGTCGGCCATAACTTCATCTCCGGGGAAGCTCCTGGCCAAACCGTGCCTCTCGCTAATACTCCGTGTTCGAGCCTGCCAGGGGCCCAGGCGGTAATGATCCAACAAAACCGAGAGAGACCGCTCCTCTTGGAAGAACAGCCCTTATTGCTGCAAGATCTTTTAGACCAAGAAAGACAGGAACAGCAGCAGCAAAGGCAAATGCAAGCCATGATCCGTCAGAGGTCCGAGCCGTTTTTCCCTAATATTGGTACGTGTGATTTCTAACGTGTTGCGTACTTGATACATACAAATTTGTACAATAAAGTGACGGCCTAACAGCCTCGCTAAACATATTATATGCATTCTTTGCACCTTTTTAAATCCAATGGGAGCACCAAATGCACATCTGCATAGAGGGTCTCATTGGACTAACTTAAAATCTTCTTCGTGCAAGTGATATGGCGCACTTAGTAGAGCCTACCCCAGACCGTTTAACCCCCCAGGGCAGCCTGTGGGGGTTAAAAGGTCAGATGAAAGCTGTAGCAATCTCTTCGAACCGAAGACTTGCCGTTTTGCCCTGGATTTTAACACAATTGTATTTGCGTTTTAGATTTTGATGCAATTACTGATCCCATCATGAAGGCAAAGATGGTGGCCTTAAAAGGCATCAACAAAGTAATGGCGCAAAACAATATGGGGATGCCACAGATGGTGATGAACCGGTAAGTAAACGTGCGCGGCGTGCCTGCATCATGTGCACAGATCTGTGGGGTTTCTCTTTAATTAGACCCCCGTGGAGATAAAGCTAAGGTACACTATGCCATTAGCATGTACAGAGTTACTGGAGTGTCAGCCGTTTGGTCAGGTCCCAGCGAACGTTCGATCTCTGCCCACCATAGTCACAAAATGATCCGGGTTAGCGGATATAGCATTAAATGGGTCGGGAGTGGGAGGGGAATTGGGTGGGATGTGGGCGTGGCTTAACACCACTCCCTTGCACTAGAGAAAGAGTGAGCTGGAGGTCTGGGAAAGCAGAGCTTTACCCGGAGCCTCTGAGTCCGGCCTGGAGAGCTCCCCGGTGTTTACACCATGTGGAAGCCGACAATTAAACTTCATATGTTCTGTTCTTTTCTTTCAGATTTCCCTTTATGACACCGCAGGTGCCCGGGGCTCAGCCGAATGAACGCCCCAATATAATTCAGCAAACCATTTCCCAGGTAAACCCTTGCGGCCATGGTTAACTATTTGTGTGCTGGAGGGAGTGACCATCGCCTTGCCGAGCGGTATTTTGCTCAGATAGCATAGGTCTGGTTTGTGATCTGATATTCGGCTTTGTTTCCTCGTAGGATGGAAGTCTAGCTCCGCAGATGATTAGGCCCAATCCCCCCAACTTTGGACCTGGTTTTGTCAGTAAGTATTGTGACTTAATTATCCTCCGGTATGACGTCACTGCAATTTTTTGTCTTAAATCTAACCTGCTGCTTAAAATGTATCACGTTTTTGTTCAGATGATTCTCAGAAGCAGCAGTACGAGGAGTGGCTGAAGGAGACTCAGCAGCTTCTTCAAATCCAGCAAAAGTTCCTGGAAGAGCAGATTGGCGCGCACCGTAAATCTAAAAAAGCCTTATCTGCCAAGCAGCGCACCGCGAAGAAGGCAGGACGGGAATTCCCCGAGGAGGACGCCGAGCAGCTGAAACACGTCACGGAACAGCAAAGCATGGTCCAGAAACAGCTGGAACAGGTCAGCCAACTGCAGGAACCGAGCTGTCTCTCAAGAGACGTGCTTTAGAGCGCACACTGTGTCTCGGGGAGTCATTCATGCAAAGCTTAGTGTAAAGTATCCCCTGTCTCATTTGGCTCTAGCTGAATGTAGCCTCCAATAATGACGTTTCCGAAGACCAGTGAGGGCACTGAAGCTGTGGAATCCACTTCTATAGTTGGTCCAGTCAAATACAACGGCTGACCTTTAGGGCATATACATACCGTCGTATACATGAGTAATGTGGGTGGCCTATATTAAAGATCAGAGGAGCGACATTAGCGCGTTAGGGATGGGATCACCCTTTTTGCAGCAGTAGTAGGTACATGGAATCCTTTGTGTGTGTTTGCGCTTTTGTTTTGTATTTCGACCTTTGCTTTTATGTTATAAAACTGGAGTCATTATCCTTTAAACACAGATTCGAAAGCAACAAAAGGAACACACGGAGCTTATTGAAGAGTACAAAAATAAGCAGCATACCAAATTTTCAGTGCCGCCTATGATGCCTGGAGTCCAACCTCAACAAACATTTGTTCCGGGGCCTCCACCTTCCCTGACTCAGCAAGGCTTCCCCATCCCGCAAGCTCTGCACCCTCAGGGACCTTTGATACCCGGACAGCCTAGTCCGGCCAGGATGCCCAACCTACCAGGATGGCAGCCTCCAAATACCCCCAGAGCCCTCGTCCAGATGAACGCCCCAAGAATGCAGCTCGCTTTAAACGCAGACGTTCCTGCCTCGGCAGCCGCCAACCCCAACGCTCCTCCAAGGGTCCACTTTGATGACAACAACCCCTTCAGTGAAACGTTCCAAGAACGGGAACGTAAAGAACGGTTACGAGAACAGCAAGAGCGGCAGCGGATACAGCTCATGCAGGAGGTTGATCGCCATCGAAACCTGCAGCAGAGGCTGGAGATGGAGAAACCGAGCGGAGGCGACGTGAATAACCGCTCTTTGCAACAGATGCCGTTTTACTCTTCCGAGTTACCCAGTGATTTCATGCAGTCTCCGCAACCTCAAACGGGCCATCCCCTGCCGCAGCAGGGCTCCCCTACAGCCGCCCCTTTTATCCAGACGTCCGAGCGGAGGCTGGCGGGGCAGTCGCCATTTAGACAAGACGCGCAGCCCGGTTCAGTAGATCCCGCTCTTCAGACCGTTAAACAGTCACCTGGAAGCGTTTCTGGATCTGGGTTTCCACAAGCCCACGCTAGACCCTCCTTTATGACCAATGTCCCCTCTGCGTCTCCGAGAGCTGATAGGGGGGACCCCTGCGGCCAAAACCCTTCTGCGGTTAATACAGCAGGCTATCAGGGGCAAAGTCAGTCTCTCGTCCAGCTCTATTCCGAAATCATTCCCGAAGAAAAAAATAAAAAGAGGAGGACCAGGAAAAAGGAAGAAGATATGGAATCTATCAAGTCGCCGTCAACCCCGCGTTCCGACACAACTGCGCCTTTGACACCATGTCTTTCGGGAGCTTCGACGCCGTTAGTCAATGTTCCCAATGACCTCGGCGGTCAAGAAGAACGTGCTGGCGACGCCGTTCGTTCATCAACCCCCAACTGTGCTAATAACAACTCGACGGAGTTTGAAGATCCACTTCTCCCTGCCGATGTGAAGCAAAGGTTATTCGAAGGAGCCAGCCCGGGCCGAGACGCGGACAAGAGCCGCCCAAGACAGGTCCTCAAAATCCAGGACATAAAACTGGAGCAGGTGGAGGAGCAGAGCCCCGAGCAAGCCGAGCCTCGAACGCAACGCTCTGCCGGATTCAAAACAGAAGACGATAAAGCCGCACCGCACAACGCACTTTCCGTGGATGTCCCGTTTCAGGCAGCGTCAGGTCCCTCAGGAAACGAGTTGCTGAAACACTTACTTAAAAATAAGAAGCAGCCTTTAGTATTGCAGGAGAAGCCGGAGGACGGATTACGGCCGGAAGAGCGCTTTTCGCTCGATGTGAAGTTATCGGACCGGGCGAGCCAAATGAGCGCCTTGGTAAGCGTTACAAATGCCATCACTGGGGTTATATTTTGGTTTCTGTGATTCTTAATCTTAATTTTATGATTTATTTAAATTTTTTGTGCATGTTAGAATTTTTTTAAATGTCATTATACATTATATATGTGAATACCTTTTTGTAAATTAGTTGTGCCTTAATACTAATAGATGCCCCGAAACCAAGCGTTTATGGTTTTCCTGAGACCGCTCCCTTATATTTCTGTGCTTTACGAACGAGTTATTTTAACATACGTTTACTCCCAGATTAAATGGACATGGACTAGCGTATGTAACTCTTTTGGGGTAATTAAAATTACGCCATTTAATGGTGGACCCCCAGCAGGCGTCTCAGCTGCCTCCCTGTTACCCCCCACCATACCTTCCTGCCTTTCGTTACTATAAGTCTGAGAGGCCATTTGTTTTGGACCCTGAAATCTGCCCCTTTAAGTCAGATCTGGCCAAACAACTAAAATTTAGTGTGTTTTAGTTCAAAACCCGTGGGGAATATTTGTTACTAGATTACGAAGAGCCTAGTGGTGATGAATAGCACGGCGGAAGGTTTGGGCTAAGCCGTTCCATCTCGGTTCTTGTGTTTCTCTCCAGCGTGTGTCAGAACCACCGGGTGGCTTTAACATGAACCAAAGCTCGCTCCAGAGACCCGATTTTGAACTGGATAAAAAGAAACCGAGAAATAAACGCGCACAAAGAAGCACAGAAAAAGCCACACCGCGCGCTAAAAAGAGAAAGAAGGAGGAAGAGCCCAAACCCTTCATTTACACCAACTCCGAGACGTTTACGCACGTCAAGCAGGTAAGCGCGCTGGGGTATTCTTCAATGTATGTACGCTATATATATATATATATTTATAAAATATATTCTTGCATATACCCCTGGGAGGGGCAGTAAATATATATTCGTTCCGGTCATCTTCAGTACATTTCCCGTAATAAGGTGTGGAAATCATTGGGTCGGTCCTGATACCGATGAGAATTCCTGCTTTATGATCCTAAATCTAACGTGTGTCATTTTTTTCCCGTTCAGCAGATCTCCCTGCTTCCTCTGATTGAGCCGATCGTAGGAATGAACTTTGCGCACTTTCTTCCCTACGGAACCGGTCCCATAAGCGCCGGGAGCCGGTTACTCGGTACCTTCGGCAGCGCGTCCCTTGAAGGCGTTTCAGATTATTATTCCCAGCTGATATTTAAGGCAAGTATTTCAAATGTAGATTAAGACTGAAAGAACAAAAAAAACCGGTTACACGAGGAGGTTTGCCTTCCGTTTTGTCGCGGGGGGTTTATATCTTCAGGCTGAAGACCATTAATTTACCCATTCAGTCACCAGAAGAGAATAAAAACCGAGCCAAAGGATCATTAGAAATGTAGTAAAATAATAAAAACCTACCTAAAAATATATTATACTACAGCAATGACAAATAATGTGGTATTTAAACTGATTTAAATTCTCTTGTGTCTCCGCAGCAAAATAATTTGAGCAACCCGCCGACCCCGCCAGCTTCGCTTCCTCCGACTCCGCCGCCGGTGGCCTGTCAGAAGATGGTGAACGGTTACGCCACGACGGAAGAGCTTGCTGGCAAAGCTGCCATATTAGGGGGCCATGGTATGAACCTCCGAGCTCAGACTTGGACATTAAACCTTCCGACTAGGTTTTGGATATAGGATAGTGAATGCCCGATGTTTTGGGAGTTGGGAATGCAGATCCGGTAATGTTTTCCCATTTCCATTTTATTCCAGTTACCAAAGCTCTGGGACCCAAACAATTTCAGCTGCCTTTCCGAGCCCAGGATGATTTATTAGCGAGAGCCATGACTCAGGGGCCAAAATCCGTGGATGTCCCCGCGTCGTTACCCACCCCACCCCACAACAATCAGGAGGAGTTAAGGTGCAGTAATTCCTGCTATACTCATGGTGGATCGGATTGAATGGGCTTTTGTAAAGCAAGCTTTTGTATTGAAAGGTGGTCCGCTAACATGCCTTCTTGGGGTCTTCCAGGGTTCAGGATCACTGTGATGCCAGGGACAGCCCTGACAGCTTTGTACCCTCCTCATCGCCTGAGAGTGTGGTCGGGATGGAAATCAGCCGGTACCCGGACCTGTCGCTAGTGAAGGAAGAGCCCCCGGACCCAGCGCCGTCTCCCATCATTCCGATGCTGCCGAGCAGCACAGGGAAAGGTAACGCCGTCTGTGTAAATACACGTTGGGCTTTATTCACTAAAATGGGAGTTCCCAGGAGAGTGCAATCATTTCAGCTCCGGCGCTGGGCTTCTCCATGATTGTGCCCTTATAATGCAGAGTTAAAGCCGTGAGATTTCCTGACAGCCGCCTCCATTCATTAAGTTATACGTGGATAATTTCAGTGGATAATTTCAGTGGATAATTTGTCCCCAGGAGGGTTTGCCTTTTTTTTTTGTAACGTGTAACTTATTCTTCTCTCGCTATAGGCTCAGAGGCCAGAATGAAGAGAGAGCCCCCGTCAGGGCCGCTGTTTTTTGGCTCTCAGTTTGTCCCGGCGCCGAATGGGCCGAAGTCCGGTCTGATCTCTGTAGCGATCACTCTGCACCCCGCGGCGGCCGAGGTACGCGACAATCGAGAGCTTTTCCCGGGGGTTTTAAACCCTTCCGTTGCTTAAACCAATTCTTCGTGGTGTATTTATTCCCAACGTGCCGTTTGCGTTTACCCTGCAGAATATCAGCGGCGTCGTGGCCGCGTTTGCCGACCTTCTCCAAGTTCGAATGCCCTCCAGCTATGAGGTCAGCAGTGCCCCGGAGGCGCCGTCGGTCATCCTGATGAACGGCCACCGAATTAACGCCGGCATGGACTACAGACAGCTATTAATGCAGCGCCATAAAGCAGGAGCCATTCCGCCAGCCAGGTTAATCGGCTCATACGGAGTGAAGCCACCGAATCTGCCATTCATACCAACGGACAACGGTACGTCGTCTCTGCCGTGCCGTACTCCTCTGTGTTTAACCCATTTAATATTATTTACAGATAGAAGTAAGCAATGTGTAGGTGTTAGCTGCCCCCATGGTGAGTGGCTTCATATCTTAACGTCCTGTTCTGAGGATCTGCGTGATTATTCCTCCCCATTAAGTTATTTCTCCTGTTTTTGGTTCGGGGAGGTTTGGTAAGGGTAGGAGAGGGAGAAGGCGAGATCTCAGGGGCAGGAAAGTGATCGGATAATGTTACTGATGCCACGGGCGCGATTTGGGTTAATTCAGAGGGAATTTCTCAAGCCAAGCCGTTGGCATCTAGCTGCACAGACGTGAACTTGCTGAATTCAGCTTAAAGCGCGTTCCCGGTGGAGTCTTTTGGGTCTCGGCCGGGTCTTTGTACGTCTGTAGCTGACGAATACGCAGGTTTTTGCCTCCTCTTTAATGAAATCTTCTTCTTTAATGAAACTTAATTGAGTTATTAAGTTTTGTGTCTGTTTTCTCAGGGGTCCCAGGATACAAACTTCACAATCCGAGTATGAGGGATCCTCCTGTGCGCAAAGATTCCTGGTGTAGTCACTGCAAGGTAGTGGTTCTGGGAAGTGGTGTTAGAAAATCACTCAAAGACCTGAGTTTTCTGAAACAGGTACACAGCGTTCACCGGACACGGCAAAAAATCGTTTGAACTAAAAGTATCTAGTTTAGATGTCTCATGCTGGCCCAAAATAATTGCTCTTATCGTTCCATTAATAAAATGTTCTGAAAGCGTGTTTTGTGGTCTTTAAGTAGTTAAACCGATGTGTGATAGACAGGCGTGTGTTGTATTGTTAGTTTAATAAGAATACACACATATGTTGTCCTCAGGAGTTTCTTCAGAGTCCAGGAATGATGAACGGAGAAATGGTCTTCTGTAGCAACAACTGCTTCCTGATGTATTCTGCCGCGCAAGCAAAACACGGGGAGAGCAAGGTAAGAGAAGCCCTCTGCGGACGACCCCAAAGCTGTGTGAGATGCTCTGCGCGTGCTGCGCTCGGGTTTGGGGGGTATTTAATGTAAAGTATTTTGAAGACTCATGGGTTTGCGTAACGGTTTCAATGAGTCCTCCAGCCATAAAAACCCAGTTTAATTGTTTGTCGACTTGCTTCTTTAGGATCACTCCGTAACGCTGCCATCTTTAAAAGAGGCCCATCCGAAATCATGTCATCAGTACAGCAACAATACTTCCACCCTGGACGTCCACTGCCTGCCTCTGCTGCAAGACAAAAACTCCCCTCCGTCGTCACCCCCCATATCCTTCCCGCCCGCCGCCTTCGAGACGGCCAAGGTAGAGGCGAAGCCCGACGAGTTAAAAGTCACCGTGAAGTTAAAGCCCCGGCCGAGGGCCATTCACGGCGGGCTGGACGATTCTCGACCCTCCGGTAAGAAATGGAAAGGAATGAGGTGGAAGAAGTGGAACATTCAGATCGTTATCCCCAAAATGCCTTTCAAGACTCAATGTGAGGATGACATCGACGAATTCTTGAGGAGAATGGGAACATCGCTGCGGCCGGACCCCCTGCCCAAAGACTTTAGGAAATGTTGCTTCTGCCATGAAGAAGGCGACGGAGTCACAGATGGACCGGCGAGGCTTCTCAACCTGGACCTGGACCTTTGGGTCCATCTAAACTGTGCTCTTTGGTCCACCGAGGTCTACGAGACACAGGCTGGTGCCTTAATAAACGTGGAGCTGGCATTGAGACGAGGTCTGCAGATGAAATGTGTGTTTTGTCACAAATTCGGAGCCACCAGCGGTTGTCACAGGTTAAGGTGCACCAATATTTATCACTTCACCTGTGCGATAAAAGCACAATGCATGTTTTTTAAGGACAAGACTATGCTTTGCCCCATGCACAAGCCAAAGGGAGCACACGAGCAAGAACTTACTTATTTTGCGGTCTTTCGAAGAGTTTACGTTCAGCGGGACGAGGTACGGCAGATCGCGAGCATCGTGCAGCGCGGGGAGCGGGACCACACGTTCCGCGTGGGGAGCCTGATCTTCCACGCCATCGGTCAGCTGCTCCCGCAGCAAATGCAGGACTTCCACTCGGCGGCGTCGCTCTACCCGGTGGGCTACGAGGCCAGCAGGTTATACTGGAGCACGCGCTACGCCAACAAGCGCTGCCGCTACCTCTGCTCTATTGAGGAAAAGGACAGCCTTCCTCTGTTTGTCGTCAGAGTCGTCGAACCCGGTCATGAAGACATGCTGCTCACGGACTCTACGCCCAAAGGTGAGGAGACGGCGGCGGCCATGTTTCTAGAGGCTGTTCACGGGGTTTGTCTTCTTTTCCCATCGGATAAATCGGTTAACCTGTAGATCACGGCACAGCTCTGAGTGCTTTGCAGGCGTCACGTTTCGTGGTGTTCGCCGTGCGGCTGTGAAAAGCGCCTGTTGTGTAAAATGTTCCTCTTTCATGCGGTTTTTGTGTTTTCCTTCGCTGTAGGTGTTTGGGACAAGGTTCTGGAGCCCGTCGCAAACTGCAGGAAAGGTTCTGAAATTCTAAGGCTGTTCCCGGTGTATCTGAAAGGAGAAGATCTGTTCGGTCTGACCGTCTCGGCTGTCACGCGGATAGCAGAATCTGTACGCTCTCATACTTCACGTTAACGCTCGGAAACAAAACTTTTCTTTAGTATTTTTTTCTCTCCTTTCTCCTCTCCATAACCTCTGGATCAAAGATTTTATTTTAAGATCCTTTGGTTATTTTGTTTCTCTGGTTTATTGTTGAATTTAGCTCTTTTCCTTGTAGAACTGTTTTTTTTATTTTTATTATTTGTTTTCTCAATTGTTGTCTTTGATTGTGCAGCTACCTGGCGTGGAAGCCTGCGAGAACTACACCTTCAGGTATGGCCGGAACCCGCTGATGGAGCTCCCCTTGGCCATCAACCCCACTGGATGCTCTCGCTCAGAACCCAAAATGAATTCCCATGTCAAGAGGTTTGTGTTAAGGTATTTTAATTTAATTTCACATTGTACAGCTCACGGATTCTGGCAACTCTAGCTTTACATGTGCTCGTGCGTTGCTTACAAACCCTCCGTACAGGCCCCGTACCCCGCACAGGCCCCATGTCTGTCTGCTTTAGCCTGCTTCGTGTTTGTGCAGCCAACATCTCTAAACAGAAGACACCTTTTGGTTTTCTTTCTTGTCTTGTTATTTTCTGCGTGGCGATGCGGGGTCCCTCAGGCCGCACACTCTCAACAGCACCAGCACGTCCAAATCCTTCCAGAGCACAGTAACCGGCGAGCTGAACGCGCCCTACAGCAAGCAGTTCGTCCATTCCAAATCCTCTCAGTACCGGAAGATGAAGACTGAATGGAAATCCAACGTGTACCTGGCCAGGTCCCGGATTCAGGTCAGTGGCTTCACAATCGGGCCGACTCTCTCCTGCCGATCCAGAAGCATAACTTTTGTGTAAAGGTCCCCTCCTTAGATTGCGTCACTGACCCGACTTACAGCAGGAGCTTTCGTTGCGTTCGATGTATCTGTTGCTGTAATACTTCTCGTCTTTCAGGGTCTTGGGTTATACGCTGCTAGAGACATTGAAAAGCACACTATGGTCATTGAATACATTGGAACCATAATACGCAATGAAGTAGCCAACCGGAAAGAGAAGTCATACGAGTCGCAGGTACGGCGGCTGCGCGATTATCGGACAACCACGTCCTTGAGATCTTAAGCGCTATCCCCTGTAATTCTGTGTTTTGTTTCGTATGTTGTGTTCCAGAATCGTGGTGTGTATATGTTCCGCTTAGACAACGATCACGTCATCGATGCCACGCTGACTGGGGGACCTGCAAGGTACGCAAATCAACCAAATCGCATGTATGGAGTTAAATGATTCAGAGTATTCGCTTCTCTTTGTAGGGGACTCAGCTGTGGCCCCGAGCTTCTCTGCCCATCACCTACCGGTACTTAGTGTTACCAGACGGTGGTTCCTCGGTGTAACTGTAAATCCTTTCTTTCAGGTACATCAATCACTCGTGTGCTCCTAACTGTGTGGCTGAGGTGGTCACGTTTGAGAAGGGACATAAGATAATAATCAGCTCCAACCGGAGGATCCAGAAGGGTGAAGAGGTACGTCTGCATTCAGTCAGAGCGAAGGAGAGATCTCGAACACTCTACTGTAGTATTATTTATTGTTTTATATAGCGCCATCAAATTCTGTAGTGCTGTACAATGGGTAGACAGGACATAACAAGTAGAATGTAACGTAACAGTTTGACTAACAGAGACAACAGGTGAGGAGGGCCCGGCTCAAAGGAGCTTACAGTCTAGAGATTGAGATGGAGCCAGTTTATAGAGTTCCCTGGGGATGTATGTTACCCGGCTGCTCGGAGGGCGCAGAGTATATAACGCAGCGTATAACGCGTATCCCTACGTTCTTTTTACAGCTCTGTTACGACTATAAGTTTGATTTTGAAGACGACCAGCACAAGATTCCGTGCCATTGCGGTGCCGTTAACTGTCGCAAGTGGATGAACTGAACGCTACTCCGAGGTTTTACTTGTCCCTGATATGTGACGCAGCGTGCAGACAAAATATTCAAGGAGGGCGCCGGAAAAGGTTGGCTTTTCAGGAAAGCCCCGGGCGGTCCGTCGGTCCAAGAGTCCTGCGCCTGTACTTAGAGCTCACGGAGGCAAAAAGTTCTACTGGTTCGAGAAAACAAAGCAGGTGGTTATTACGTGAATGTAAGACTGAAATCACCAGCGGAGTGAGATGCTCAAGGTGCTGGACACAGCCTTATTTGAGAAAAAAAAAAAGGGGCAGGTCCTCTAATTTAAATAAAAAAAAAAAGAAAGAAATAAAAATAATTCAAAAAATACCTAATTAAATGTAGACACCACTGAACAAGGAATGTACTGAAATGAATTCCCTAGGGATAGCGCTAAGGGAAAAAAGTAACTTGCACTAAAATACATTTAAATACTTGATTCCATGAGTCAGTTTATTGTAGTTTTTTTTTTTCTTGTTTTTGTTTGTTTTTTTTTTATTTCTGTAAAATAAGAGAAACTTTTTGTATTTATTATTGGATAACTGAATGAAGCTATTTTTTAAAAGAAAAAAAAAAAATTAGAAGAAAGCCGAGCTGCTGCTGTTCCTGCAGAATTAACAAACCATGTTACTTTGTACAGACTTGTAAATATTTTGCATATAAGAACAGTATAAAAAAAAAAATAAAAAATAAAAAAAAAACATAAAAAAATTAGTGATTGACCAAATGCAGCCAGACTCTGCCGCGGTTTGGGTGCTACTTTTGAAACTATGATGGGGATGTTACAAAATGACCTTTAAAATATTTGCAGTTTTAGGTAGCGATTAATTACCGAATTATTGAATAAAAAAAATATATATATTTTTGGACAGGGTTAACTGTGGTCTTTCTGTTGAAAACGTACTGGATAAAATGCGTGCGTGTTTTTTTTGTTGTTTTTTTCGCCCTACAGCATAACATTAAATGCTAATAAATTTAGATTTTTTTTATCGAAATCTCATCATTTTGTAACATCCCTGTTTCTCAAAGTCAGGTTTTTTTGTGCTTATAATTTTGTGATAACTGTGAATAATTGCTCAGACTACCCAGACGAGGGCTGATCCTTTTCCTTTATTTCTCTTTATTTTTTATTTTTTTTCAGAGTGGAAAATTTAGTAGTCAAAATAGGTCATCATTTAGCTTGTATCATTTAACGCAATGATAAAAAAAAAAACTTATAGAATGGGAAAATATAGCATTTGCTTTAGGTTTAAATAAAATGTTGAAAAAATATTAAAAGGATAATTTACAATTAGATGTAAAAACGCTTGTAATTGCAGGAATTATGCCTATAAGGATTGGAAAATCTAATTTAAGAGTTTGTAAGGATTTTTTGTTTACATTTCTTTAAGTAAAAAAAATTATATATTGTTTTGTGCTTTGCTTGTAGAGACACAATAGCATTTTTTTTTCCTTTTTCTTTTTTTTTTTTAACACTTAAAATTCCGGTACTGACACTTCACATGCTGAGTATAAAACAAAGCTTTCGGTGTGCACAATGGAAACGGCTGTATGCTCTTGAAATATTCAGTCGCACAGTCTTGTAATGTATATGGCATGATGTATTTTTTATCTTACAGAAGAAATCAATTGTATATATTTTTTTCTCTTGATAAACAGCTGTATGTTTCTTGAATATTTTTTCTTCTTGTAAAATACCCCGACATCTTACCAGTATTTGTCCTACGGTTCTTTTTTTTTTCTGTCCTGTAAAATAGTATCTAATGTTGGCAACAGAAAGATTTTTTTTTTTTTTGAGTATAAAGAGTGTTATGGTTTTTTTTTTTTTGTTTTTTTTTGGAATTTGTGGAAAACAGATTTAGAAGATCAGCATTTACAAATAAAAATATTTTACAACTATAACAAGTATTTGAATTTTTCTTTTATATTTAATGTATAAAAAAAATTTATTAAAAAAATCCACCAGAATTAAAAGTTCAAAGACAATTGGAAATCATTTTTTTTCAGCTATTCAACACAATACGTTATGAGGAATTTCTGTCTCTCCACTCTGCAACTTGATGATATTTGGTGATTTATTCATTAACCCCCAGATTTTACATGCCATGCGATCACCAGACTTTTGTTCGGGGTGATTTGTAGTGAATGTCCAAGGCTGAGATTCTCTGGGTTTAGTTTAATTTAAATAAAATCTCCCCTTTTCCAGCTGTTAATGCACCTTCCATTTTTACAAATGTGTTGTAATACTTTATACACAAACGTGAAAATCGTGCAAGAATGAACGTCTCATTAGTTACAATCTACAGTTTCGGCCCCACAGCGTAATTCACTCACTAGCGTGATACTGTTAATTTTTGTTAATATGGCGCTTGTTAATTTCGTGTCGCTGTTAAAAAAAATTTATAAAATTTGTGTACTAATTAACGCTGTGTACTAATTAACGATATTAGAAACACACACACGATATTCAGGGACAGAAGGAGAAGGGGGGTCCTGCTCTTGTGAGATCACAATCCATTAGAAGGTTGAGGGGAAGCGATCCTTCCCGGCTCAATTACAACTCGGTGTTTAGTGAATAAACTCCATAGTGGTTCAATAATACTGGTGATCATATCTCTGAACTTTGATGGAGTATAGATTTTGGTCCTTACTGTTCATTTCTGTTGCTATTAAATTGCGAGGTTAATCTTTAAACGTGTTCCAGTTCTGAAGCTTCATATTAGGTAAAATCCGAACGTCCTCAGATGCATAACCTTTTAGTATGTTTTATGGAGGAAATTCCTGCTAAGGCCACTTTCCTGCATTTCATTGATTTCTGTTAATTCTTGGAGAGCGCTGCAGCTGTCCGATTATCGAATGCGATGTCTGAAAAGTTATGTTATTGGGTGGCTCAGAACACGCGTCGTACTAGAGATTACTGCGTTTGACTGGTCTGCTGTCTACTGGCTTTTCTTATACTCTAATGGATTGGTTAATACAGGGCAGTAGTAGTCTCTGAGTTTCATTAGCGCAATACGGAGTCTAGTGAAGGGTATGATACTGTTTATTGGGCCGCGATACGAGGTTGTAGAGGCACAGCCTCGGCAGTTTCTTCTTCACACCTGTTTTTCTTATTAATGTAGCAACTTTTCAGCTGCCGCATCTTCAACAACTGATGGAGAAAGAATCCTCGGAACTGCTGTCTACAATATACTGATCATGGTTCCTCATGCTAGAGAACTAAACGTGTTGGGATTGTCCGTTAATACCACTGCTCCGAACCGAACTACTGTTTCAATGCTTTATGGGCTAGCTACCCAATAACCATACCCACACGTAGGGCAAGATGTTATTTTTAAGCCAGTCCCCTGAAAGACTATTTTTGGTAAATGAACAGTACGGTTTTTTTTTTCTTTTTTTGGAGGGGGGGGAAACCATTGTTGTCTTCAACGAACTTTAAAACAGAATGCCGTCCCCGCACCGTGATAAGCGCCGCCGTTCCATTAGTTTAGCATAATTCTGATGCTGTTTTTTTTTTTTTTTGTTTGTTTTTTTAACTAAAACATGATTCAATAGTGCCCAACACCCCTGATCGTTTTTTTGGTCAAACGTTCAGGGTAAAAGTAAACAAGAATGCTGCATTTCTGGCAGTAATAGGCTGTCATCGTGTAACAATGCATACAGCAGGGCGGTAATAAGAAAAGAGGCAGGGATTTATTTGCCGTCCTGACTCGTACAAACTTTTTTTTTTTTTAAATTAAAGGTTTAAGAAAAAAAATTTTTTGGGGGGGGTGCGTCAAACAAATTAAGGTACAAGCTGTATAAAGAATATACCGGTATTAAGTGCTTCTAAATGCAATTAGTATAATACTGGTATCTGATGAGATGAATAATAAGGAAGAGGAGAAGGAATGTAAGTCTACCAGCATCATTCCGATTCTCTATACTACACAAGGTTTATTTTGTAATTAAATTTGACAATTTTGTGCGGATTTCCGATAACGAGGGGGACTCCCAGCGACACAAACGAGAAAACGGCAAAATCTCCAAAACGTCATTAAGATTTGTTAATTCATTTGCTACATTTTGGCGCTCTTTGATGAGGTTATAGGGGAAGGGACTGTGTAGGAGGTTACATATAAATGACTGACAGGTAGAAGAAGCCAATAAATCGGGGATGGTCCAACAACATGTGGAGAGACTGATGGTGTTAGATACTATAGTTCACCTTACTGGTTCACTAGGACTGCAGCAAATTTTTTTTTTTTTTTTTTTTTTTAAGAAACTATTTCTTTTTGGGCCCTTTTTCAATGTAAAAATAAACTTAGGAGCCAATTTAAATATTTCCCCCCTTTAAGTTGTGCCTTAGTACCAGCAAATACTGCTCCTGAATTGGGTTTATGAAAAACCACGCAAAACTTCTAAATTCTGAAGGGGTAGAGACTACAGAGGATTTGGGATCCTAAACACCACCACCCTGTCACTATATATTGTTACTGAAATGGGAAAGGATGGGATTTTTTTTTTCATGCAAAATATAAAATAAAATAACCAATAATATTTAGAATTTTTATTACAAATCTTAAGCAGTGACAAAAAAAGTAAATCAATCCATACATGTGTATTAAGTAGCAAATTTATAAACTTTCATTTACAGCTTTATTTGCCAATCTGCAAGAATAATTAATTCCATTTTCTCGACTCATCACCCGTAAACAATTAGGCAGCTTTGCTTTTTATTAAGTTCTAAAATAGGGAGGGATCAGTGAATGAGGCCCGATTCAAATTTCCCAAATATGTGAACATTACGGAGAACATCTGCTCTGTGAAAAAAAAAAATGTAGAGGTTTTTTCAGAACTTCCTAACTTATTCTACATCCAGAGCAAGAGATCGGACTAAAGCCAACCCGCGAGCATCATGGCAGCTACTGTAGTGTCCCAGGGAGCCAGATTTACGGCCCCGTAGTACTATAGAGGTTTCTCCCAACTTCCCAGAGCCAAATCTCCCCCTTGTGCCCAAAAAACAAAAGTCTTAAAACGAGCAAACTTACGCTAAATGTAGCCGTGTAACATGAGATGAATCACAGATTCAAGATAAATAAAAATATAAGTATTATATAACACTGGCATGCCAGACCCCCAGTAGGTTTCCTTTGAACATTGTATTGAAAGTAACATTTTGCTCCAGAACAGCTAAAAATGGTTTTAAAATATAAATGAATATGTAACAGGATCTAAAAGAAATGGATTTATCGACTTAAGTTTTTTTTTTTTTTTTTTTTTTTTTTTTTTATAAGACAGGCTACAAGGTAAAATTATAACAAATTAAAATGCTCAAATTATGACATAAAATTCTTTACATTCATGTAAGGATTAAAAAGCAAATACGTCGAAGAACTCCTCTGTACGTCTGCATGTCAAGTATTTGACAAGATGGAGAAATTTAAAATAGCAGCTGGGACTGATCGTGCCGGGAAGGTTTGGCGTCAGAATCCGTTAGCTTCATGTACGGAGCTCGACCTCAGCTACGGAAATCCCACCGCTGAGCCGGAGAGCCGTCGCAGATAGCCATGGACACGTAGCCCTTGTGGCTTGTCGGGTCGATGATCTTCAAACATTGCCCAACAGACACTTGGTACAGACGGTAGCTTTTCTGGGGTGAAAAAAAAATGTTAAAAATGGAGGCCGTTTGTTCAAAGTTTGACTCAATTCAAAAAACTAACAAAAACAAAAATCATACGGGGTGCTAACAAAGTGCAAATCCATCAAACCATTAAGCAAACATACAGGATTGCAGCATAAGACGGTACCGATTGGTTCTCATTTACATTTAAATATAAAAAGTTCAATAGTTTTTTTTTCCCTTGGTCTCGTAGAATAACTAATCCCACCGACGCCAGCCACCGACGGTCTCAATATAAAGGTTAAAATCACTACCCGTTTTGGTCATTCTTGCTTTCCCAAACCTTTTCTCCCCATGAAAAACGAGAGAAATAGAATTTGGCGCTTTGGGTCAGAAAGAACTTACCCCCAGCACCCACTGCTGCGACCCCCCGGAGCCGTGGCATTTCATAAGACGAGGAGGATCCGAGGATCGGGTCTCTGACATATCCAGGCAAAGCAAGTTACTCAGAACGAGTTCGTTTTCTTCGTTATACGTCCAGATCTAACGGCAGCAACGAAAAAAAATGATGCGAGCATTAAGTCAGAGAAGGGAATTACATCATCATCTCTTTCTCTGTTAGGAACAGGTATTCACAGTCACGGAAACAACGCCGGAGGAGAGATTGTTCTACCCGCCGTCACCGACTATCCTCTAACAGACGTACTTATCGGATACTCCTAGCATACGATTTCCAAAATTTTGATGCAGTCTTCGGTTTTTCTATCATAAAACCCAATTCCTTAAGCGCTTGAAGCCCGTTCAGATATCCAGGGAAGGCAACAACGGATTATGTGAACACCGTGCTAGCCAGGAAAAGACTAATGAGGCCGATTAATCAATTAGTGGTCAGTGTGGTCAGGAAGGCTGACATGAGCGAGGAGTGCAGGGTAACCTGCGAGCTTTCCTCTGCTATAGAGAACAGATATACTTCATCTCTTATTGTTTTCAGAACGCCTGGACGAGCAGATCTGACTGTTTAGCGAGTTAATCTGCGGGACACCGTGTTTTCTTCCTATAGCCTTCACGCCGACGATACGTCAAAGTCCCGCTGCTACGCTTGAACCGTATAAAAGTCCTCGCTAGACCCCGACAGCCGGCTCACAGCCCTCACGGTGCCACAAACTCATCAAACGATAGCCCTTCCTAAATATTCACCTGGACAAGACGCTGATGCCTGCTCTGACGGACGACCATCGCTAAAGTTTCTTACCCTCCAACTTTACAAAATAAAAATAAAAACTATTTCCAATAAACATTAAACAATAAAAACAAAAACACACTCGACTAGTGTTGGTGTTGAGCGAGGGTTTTAAGAAATTGTATCAATCGACAAACACCATTCAGGGATTGAGGGACCCTACCTGGTCGGAATCGCTGAAATCGCATTCTTTCACCACCACCAGCCCCGCTTTCTGGCTCGGATGACCCTGCGCAGCCAGGCACTTGTTGGTCAGCACGTTGATCAGCTGAAAAGGAACAGACATTTGTGACTCGGCAGGCGGATTCAGATGGGATCGGTGAAACCCTCATCAGCTAAATTAAGTAGCGAATTGGACCGCATTTCCACTACTAAATCACGTGGTTTAATGCTTTCGTGGGTTACATTCAAACGCGTTGGTGCCGTACATTTGTACTTTTGAATTTTTTTTTTTTTTTCTGTGATAAATAATAAAACGTGAAGAATGATCTTCCCCCGTGAAGCCAAACCGGTATTTGTTACCAATCCCCTTCAATCTTTAGTCATTATCCTCTCTCTAAATCCAGCAGTCCAAGACTATTTACCTCCAATGTATCACTAAATTTATAAAAACTATACTTTTTGCCTTAATCACCGACAGTCTGTGTAATGATTTTGGAGACATTAGAGGTTAGAAAGCACTATTTTATCTCAAGTGAGCCGAGGTATGTGGCAGAATGTGGCATAATTAGCATTATCTAATCGATTCCAGCTTTAAGGCAAACCCTCCAACCCTCCATCACATGCAACGATAACAGACAGGTACGTTTTTGCTTTTCGTGGTGTCACCTCCTAGAAATGCATTGGTGTGGAATCGACAGAAAGCCCCCGTATGCATCGGCCCTCTGCCCCCCACCAGCTATTTTCTGCACGGGAGATGTGTTCAGCAGGATGTGCAGATCATATACTTGGCACTGGTCCCCTCCAGCGGAGGCTCGGTGGGATTTGTTCAGAGCCCCAATAAAACAAGTGCATTGATTAGCATCCACTGTAGGCCACCCATGCTTCAATTAGCTGGCACGCAAAGTGTTAACCACTGCCAATATATTCCTTCAGCAAAGAGGAGGAGCCAACCTATAGGGAATTAGCATCTCGGTGACACTTTATTAACAAATAATTATTTCCATATATTGGGTATTTTCATTCTCTCTCCTGAGGGGGCTGCAGCTCCTGCTGGTAACTCTCAAGGATCTCCACAGAACCACCATGTGTCACGTTACTGACGTTATCAGTCCCAGCATATTCATTTTCCTACATTTGAGAGACTCGGGTAACAGTGAAGCGAGCTAGATCAGCTTTACTGGTCCCAGTTTAAGAGCAGTCTGGTGGACGATACAGAAAACCTGTTTATGTTGGAAAACTGCAACATTGTGGATGATCCTGCAGATTATTATTATTATTTACATCATTAATAAACATTTAAGTTCAGTAAGACACATTCGTGAAAACAGTTTCAGTTATTCTCCCCGCATCTCTTACCCTCCCGCGCTGGATGATTTTGGGTCTTTTGGCTCCTCTGTTGACAAAGACCGGCGGCTGGGCCTTTGCGTTTGGTCCAGAGACTTGCATCTCAGGGTATATATTGTCCAAATACCACTTGAAGGACTTGCATTTTAACCTGTTCCTCAAAGCCACTCTCTCACTTATATCGCCATAATCTCTGTTCCTAAGTTCTGGTCTAAGTGCGAAATATTGTTCCTGTGAAGCAGAAAAAAAAACAAAAATAAATAAAAAAAATACGATTTGCCCCAAACTATGCATGCAACGACACTACAGGACGATTCATGACTCTCACCTTATATTCATCCATCCACACGTGCGCCAGACGCAGAGAATTGTGCGCCATTGTGTCCTGGCCCCCCGGTGAGCCATAAGGACGTCTTTTACGGAAGATATGGCCGACCCTGGAGCACGGGACGATCAGCAGGCTGCCCCCGCACATCCAGATCTGAAACAAAGCGCACCGTTGGTGTAATTACTGCCAAAGTTTCCCAATAAACTGATGAATAATTATTTTTGCCCCGCAATAATACATCTGGTCTCTCTGGAGGTACCTAAACCCAAAACGCTTGCCAGTTTTCTCTGGTTAATCTTGGGCTGTAACTTAGTGACCGTTTGTGAATAAAATCCTAAATCCTGTAGTTTTATTTTAGATTAATACCTGTCGGGAACCCGACGACTGCCGTATTATCACTAATTACACCCAATTATAAAACATGCAGACTGAAGCCACGTTTACCCGGAACGATATCTCCAGGTTCTCTCCTCCCCAGATGTCCATGCCGCTGTCATACTGCCCCAGGGTATTAAAGTATTCTCTGTGCATTGCAAAAAGACCCCCAGCCATAGTCGGAGACCTGAAATAAAACAAATTCATTGTTATTATGTAAACGGGGAGGGGTGGACACAGCGCAGGTTTTCCCAGGTGATTTACGTCGCTTATATACCGTCAGTGTTCATAGTCTGATATCGTTCATATTGATTCGTCTAAACACTCCCAGGAAGGCTCCCAGCATTTTGTTAAAAGACACTGGTATCCCAGGTTGTAAGAATTCAGCCTCAGGATAAGTCACGATGATCCCAGAGAAAATCAAATTCCTTTTTTAAAAAGATTTTTTTTGCCCCTTTGGGAAAATATTGGATCAAAATTTAATTTTTGCCCTAATCTGGATCAGCAGATATAAAGTACAGTGAAGGGGGAAATACAGGAGAGCTTCGGCAGCAGGTGTTCAACCAGCTGTATGTGAAAATGGTATTCTATGGGATCAGTCAACAGAGAATACGTTCCACAAACATTAATACAAATTAGGGGTTTTTAATTGGCTGAAAAAAAAACACATATACACACACACCACATTCAAAAGTTTGGGGTCAGTTAGACTTAACGTGGATCAGCGAACACAACGTGCCATTGAAACACAGGGGTGATGGGAGTGATAAAGGGCCATTGGAACACAGGGGTGATGGGAGTGATAAAGGGCCATTGGAGCACAGGAGTGATGAAGGGCCATTGGAACACAGGAGTGATGGGAGTGATAAAGGGCCATTGGGACACAGGAGTGATGGGAGTGATAAAGGGCCTCTGTACGCCTATGAAGAGATTCCATTAATATCAGCCATTTCCAGCTACAATAGTCATTTACAACATTAACCCCGTCTGCGCTGGATTTCTGATCCATTTCATGTTATTTTAATGGACAAAATTAGCTTTCTTTTAAAAACAAGGGAATTTTAAATTGACCCCAAACTTTTGATTGACAGTGTAAATGTGTGTAATATTATACATCGTTGGTGGACGTGGTATATCTCCACACAGCATATGCATGCGTCAGCTACCCAGTGTAACCTGTCTTTCATTAATGTTCTTCAAGCGAACAATTTAAGAAAAAAAAGGCACATTTGAAAGATTAATGAGAAATTGGAGAGATTTATACACAACCTTATCCTATAAAGAAAAGAATTTTATTTAAATCACTTTCGCTCTGCGACACCGAAGCTTACACGACTGCCAACAGAAGCACATTTTTCCAGAAATCCGTCCAGCTCGTAGCTTCAGAACACTATTCCTTTCTCTTAGGAAAAAAAATAGGCTCTTAGATTCCGGGAGAAGCCAAATGGCATTCGCGCCATACATTAACGTTGCCAGAACACACTGCCGGAAGAGCCGAGTATACCCCGCCGGCTTTCCGTCTGTCTGAAGAGTACACCCGTTACCGAGAAGGAATCGCTTAATTAATGTTCTGCGGAGTAAAATAAATACCCCACACACACAATTTTCCATATTTTAAACGGCCATTTAGGTGAGGCTACAAAGCAGTGGCGGCTACTTCCATTCAGCCAATGTGAGTGGTTGAGGTTTATAGGATTTGCACTCCAGCAGCTAAAGCCAGTTTCGTATGACTGCCAACGCAAGCCACCGTACGTACACACACACACACACTGATTATAAACTTTACACCATTCAGACCCACCATGTGGACTAAAGTCTTGGAAGCATATCCAACAGTCTGGCAGTCCACACATCTGCGGACCCCAAACCACGGAGCGATCCCACCTGGCCTACGAACAGTCCTATGGAGTCTAATTAACAGAGGCAGTCAAGCCAGGAGGGAAACATTTAGCCAACAATACTTATAGCTCTAAATCGGCTTTAGAAAGACGGAAGAATAGTAAATTTGGGCTCACTGAACATTAAGGTCTGCTGTTTCTGGTGCCTGAATAATTCTAGGGATGTCTTTTCTTATATTTTATTTACACCCGGGATATAACGGACAGAGGCACGGTTTGGATCTACAGACACCTATCGCCATTCTATATGATGCATTCATACTCTTTCACCTTCTAAAAGCACAACACTCACCGATATTTAAATAACTCCCATCACCCACACTCCAGACACAAATCACAAGGGGTCAGGTGGAGAAAAACATAAAACAACAACTCTGCTTGCAGGACATCTCGGGTAGCCTTATTTTTAGCTTCACTATTTTAAGATGACCATCAGGGATAATAGATACAGTCTCACTTATGGATATTTATTGCACACTAGTTAAATCACGTGATAATAGTTTCACAGCACGTGCCAACCATAACACAGCTCCATTACCTAAAAGGCGTAGTGAATCCCTCAGGTCCTTCTAATTCCACCAAGGGAACAGGGTCCCACTTGAAGTGCAGCCCCCAGTTAAAGCCCCCGCGCACAACAGGTGAGGAGCTGTAAATTAACGTGTCGGCGCTGATGATGTCGATGACTGGACACACCACGTTCTTTCGGTTCTCCTTGATGGGAGTGAGAAGAGGTTGCAGCCACATCTCATTCACCTCGCAGTGACTGTCCAGGAACACCAGCACATCGCCTGCGAGGACGGCAAAACAGTGAGACCTACACTTACACCGTAACAAAACTGAGAACCAGAACAAGATCCCGATTACAGCAAAAGAACCACCTTTCCCGATACTACGTTAAATATGCAGAACCAGTAAACATTTATCCACGGTGTCGGCAGATTTCAATAACCAATACAGGGATTACCGGTTCATTGGAAGAGAAAGGGTTAATACATTGTAAAGGGGACGGTATGCGAGTTCCAGGTAGAGCAGTAGCTCTGCTTTGATTAAATAATCTTTGAAACCTAAATGTCTTCAAAACTTAAGCACAGAATGAAAGATAAAAAGCATAAACCCTAATGCTGGCAGATGTTGTGTGATCCATGTTCATTCCTGGGAAGATTCGTGTATAGCCATACATTGCACACGTGAATAATATCATGTATGCACGTATAATCTCACCCGTGGCGTGAGATGCCCCAACCATCCTGCCGCGAATCAGCCCCTCTCGTTGCTTGTTCCGCACAAGCTTCACCTTTTTGGGGAGGTTCTCTTCAATGTAATCATCTAAATCTTTCTTTAAGTCATCTAAACAAACAAAAAAACAGCAAAAAACTTTTACAAGCTGCACAATTGTATCAATAGTACTAATGTTCATGAGAATTAAATACCTTCCATGCGGGGATCTCACAACATGCCTTTCACCAGATCACCTGTACGTCTATTATACATATACACACACACCCCTCTTCCGGTCGGCCTGTTCGGCTGTAGCCCCCGTTAAAAGGTACGATCGTGCCACCCACCCAGGTCGCTGTTATCATCCACCAGAATGATCTCCTGCAGCAGGTCGCCCGGGCTGCGGTCCAACACGCTGTGGACGGTCCGTAACAAAGCAGAAAAAGCTTCGTTGTAAAAGCAGATGACGACGCTCGCGAGGGGCAGATCCCGAGGGTACGTTTTCTTTACACACCTGCCAAAAAAACCAAAACGCACGGCAGCAGAGCGTCAGGTCGCGGTGACACACGGTGACCGGATGTAGGATTTATCTTTGTATTTTAAAATACAGACAATCGGAACGAGGGTTCTGATTCCATACCATTAACACACCTGTGTTAAAGGTACATAACAGGTATAGCATATGAAGCTGCGATTCCTCGAACCGATATCGTTTAATAACCAAGTCCCCGTCTGCCTCTATCACCCCGTGAAGACTCAGAGCCACGACCGTATAATAAAGAGTCACTCACTTTGAATCCCTTGTGTCGGGCACGTCGCGGTGGTAGCCAAGTCGATTGCTGATTAGCATGTTAAAGGCGTGTTTCTGATATCCCGTGTCACGCACATCCTGGTCTCTCTCGCTGAATATCATGCCTACAACACAGAGGTTTCATTAACTCAGCCAGGTCTAAAGTCATTTAATAAATAAATTATATGACAGCGAAGCAACTCAAAAACCAACAGATCCACTAAGTATCAACCCAAATCGATTCAAAATTAAAGTCAATAATGCACATATTTAACGGAGCAGAAAAGTATCCGGCGAATTATCTGTGAGGGACAACCATTGATAAAATAATTCAATATTCTATACATGGATACAAGAAAAATGGGTTATTTTACATAAATGTATCACAGCAGACAGTTCATGCAAAAGAGGCAGGAAAAAAATAAATAAAAAAACGATGACGTTTGAGCTTCTTCCATGTAACAAAGTATTTAACGTCCTCGTATTCCAGCGTCGACACTATCAATAAATACGATTACCGAGCCAGATAATGCAAAAGAGACCAATGAACTTTCCACAAGACAACACGGGAGAATCCGGTGCCGGGGATTAACCCCACTTTATACGCGCTACTGGATGCTATTTTCAGCAAAGATATAAAACTTTCAATTATAAAATTATTTCTATAGATAATTTATTAGTGGTATGAATTACCCTGTGGAACTCAAACAATAATATATATATATATAATTTACGGTAGATGGTAGAAGGGTCCCCTACAGGGTTTAAATAACCCCTGGATCACGTGCATTGGATCTCGGGCCCCCACGCGGGACACAATACACGCTTGTGCTACGTTATTAAACAGTCAGGAGAGCCAAGAAAAGGATTGTAAACAATCCGCGCAAATTCCTGCTAGGAGGAGATTCAGCGAATCATTAAAGCCCCGCCGAGTCCAGACCCCAACTCTCTGCTACGCTCCAGTGTCTAGATTGCTAGCTGCGTGGGCCAGGATATCCAATTTACTGTTACATAATAATAAAGTGTTTAGGACGCCGAAGGAAAATATCGTTAACGTTAGGAAAACGGAGACATATTGGAGCCGCCAAATGCCCTTCTGTACCAAATGTTAAAAACGTCTATTAAAAGCCTTTAATAACATTAATGACACAAACAGCAGCTCGAGTGACGTACACGCTTCGTATAAAAATATACACAACGCAAAATCTGCCGGCCGACCCACTCCTCGCCCCCGTCTAGTCGCCAGTTATTCCTGCCATAGAGACTCAGACCTTAATCGGTCGCTGGTCCCGTCTTAGATTCGAGATATCCATAGCCTCGACCACTTTCCCACCACCCTCTCATTGCATCTAAGCCTCCGACGCTCTAATTCGAGATTCCGACCTCTCAGACCATCTTTTTAGTTTTTTTTACCCATTTCGGGAGAGAAATCCAGACTGTTTTCGCCTTGATCTCCGACGTGATTCCCCAAGCGATCGTCCTCGTGGATCTTCTGAGCTTTGTCGCCGGCGATGAGCGACTCGCGGGAGAAGCGGGGATAGATCTTTTTCGGGTATGGTTTATAGGGCTCGAGCCCCTTGATGGGCACATGTCTGGCGCCTTGGCTTTCTTCGCTAAAGTTGAAATAGATAAAGAGCAGAAGCGTCCAGGTCACAGAGGTGAAGAGGCAACCATAACAGAAACAGCGAAGCGCGGCGCTTCCCATTGTAGCCCTAGCATCGTCGAGGATCCATTCTCAAGTCCCTGCGGAGAGAGAGGGGTTAAAAAAAATATATATATAGATTATATATATATATACACACACACACACACACACACACACACACACACACACACACACACACACACCTATCAGACCTCACAGGGGGGAGCGGGTTCAAAAATGGAAAAGCCACCTGGCAACTTCATGGTTAAAATTAAATGAGGGTCCAAAGCAGAGGGAAAGTTAAAATTCCCCACTGGGGCTTATGGGGTTAATGCATTTTACAGCCCTCGGTGCCTGCAGGGGTTAAAGTCTAAACAATGCAAGTTGCAGCATTCTGACACTCTGCATTTAACCCCTTCAGCTGATGGCAGCATTTAAGTTAAATCTTCAGGCTTTAAGCGCAAAAGAATTAACCCCACGGGTCACCCACAATCTGAGCCACGCGTGACAGGAGCCGGCCGGGCACGGCTGCAATGAGGCGGCCCCCACAGAGAGGACGGACTGCAGCTCCCTGACCGCCAGCGGCTTAACCGGGGGCCCCCAGAATGCCGGAGCCACACCGGGCCCCCGCGGGCACAGCTTACCTGGTCCCTTAGTAGACTGTTCTGAGGAAAGAGTACACGCAGCTCCGCCCTCCCATTGACGTACAGACCAGACCCCGCCCTCTGCGCGATGTTGACAAGCTCGCGACCCCAGCTATGTGTATGAAGCGTGGAACGTCATAAGTGGGCGCGGCTTGTGGCGGTGGGCGCGCTTGGTGATGTCACGCTAGTATCAAACGGGGTATGCGCTCGAGTGAGTGAGTGGGTCGGTAGTCGGCCGGGAGACGTAAACGGAATGCTAAAGGTGTGATTGCCTTTTACAAAATGGCCCCCGAAACACCCTAATTGTTAAAGGGCTGTGCGGGCGCAGGTTCTCCAAAGCCAGACGTTCTGGGGCCCCTGATTCGGGACTGTCACTCAGCATTGTTCAGGCCCCTCACTCCACCCCGGCATCCCACAGTTTGTCCAGGGCCCTGTCACAGAGCTGTGTGGAAGTGGGGTAGGAGGACAGTGAGCACCTGAAGCCCCACCAGGTTAATATTGACCTTCCTTGCAATCTGTAACGTTTGTTCCCAGTACATTCCGTGCGAATCTGTTTCCACGTCCCTTTTTCGGCAAAAAAAGGACCTCCAGCGACAAATCAGAAACGTCGGGGCCCCTAGGCGGAGCAGACAGGCTGCGGATAGGATGCATATAGATGTATAGATATGCTTTTAACCTATTTCTAAACGAATCTGAATACTGCGGGTGAGCAGATTTTATGTGTTTACCACGCAGGTAAATTGTGTTTGTGAGCAGAATTGGTTTCTTCTGGTACCACATTACATTACATTTGTGTGTGTGTGTGTATATATATATATATATATAGCTCCAACAGATTCCGTAGCGCTTTAGAATCCCAAACTGGTACAAAAGGAGAAGAGGGCGCTGCTCTTGGGAGCTTACAATCTATTCGGTTGGGGGGAAGGTGAAACAGGAGAGGACGGCTTGGAAGGGGATGAGTTGGTCGGTCCGGATCAGCTGTCGAGGTTGTTTCAGATGGTTTGATTAGGATGCTGGCTGAGGGTTTTTGAAGGAAAGGTTCTACGCTTCTGGATAAAGGTGGGTTTTGAAAGTTGCGTACGGGAGAGAGAGAGTCTGATGGAACGGGGAAGGGAATCCCAGAGAAGGAGTGCAGCGCGGGTGAAATCCTGAATACGGGAGTGAGGAGAGGTAATGATGGTAGAAGAGAGTGGTTGGGGGGGTATCTGGATAAGAGGGTAGAGAGAGATAGGGGGACAGAGTTTTTAAGGGCTCTGTAGGTCAGAAGGTTACATTCTGGGGGGTTTGTAGAAGTATTATTAAACGCTCATCTACAGACACCAGACAAGCCAGAAGGTTTGTTTTTCGTTCACGGTGCTGCCACAACCATGAGGGATTCTGGGTAGGTGCATGCAAATAAGGTTAACAATTATCACCTTTGCCTCTTAAGCGGAAGGGTTTCCATCACCTTTACCCACCATAACTTATGTACTGGGGGTATGGAGAGTCAGTGGAGCGATTGGCACAGAGGAGCAGCAGATGAGGAACGGTGACAGAGATTAATCTAGCGGCGGTGTTGAGGACGGATTGGAGCGATGATAGGCGGGAGAGGGGGAGACGAGTTAGTAGGGAGTTGCAATAATCCAGTTGGGATATCACCAGGGAGTGGATTTGTATTTTGGTCGTTTCTTGCATGCGATAGAGTCTGATCTGTCTAATGGAGACACATTCTAATATGGGTTTTCAGGGGTTAACAGACTGTATGAGCAGATATCAAGGTTATGGCCTTTTAACAGTTATTTGTTAAGAGACTGCAAGGAGGTAAAAAGAAATTCAGCCGCATCAGACATTTAAACCGTGACTCCTGTGCACTGCCGGACAGCATGTAGAATGTATATGGATTGCTCCGTTTATTTATAGCAGTCTATGGACTCAGGGCTCAGCTACTCTAGTCAAAACTGACCTAGAACGTATTGGCAACCCTAATCAAGAAGGAGTCATACTAACCAGCTGTCTTAATCTGGTTGTCTATTCCAATCAATGTCCGAACAGACTGTATTAACAACGCTCATGTCTTTTGGGTAAAGCAATATTCCAAAGTTCTGGTGCAGAGTGTGATGTTGCATCACCGGCGCCCGCTGATGATGTCACTGCCCTGACAGTGAAGGGCAAAAAGTTAAAGGGTATCTTCAAAGGAGAGTGTCTGCGTGTGCTTTCTGTGTATCGCAGTCCTGCTAAGCGGTCCAAAAAATAAACAGCTGGATCTGCCTGAGTACGAGGGTCACGGTTCAGCTGCAAGCCTGGCCTTCCGTAACAAGGACCCACCATCCTGTCACTGATTATGGCATTCTCCCCAGCAATGAAAAACCAATCAGGGGTTAATTTATGACCGTGTTTAACTTTTAATTATTTAGGGGTTGGTAATAGCTTATTTTTTTGGGTTAAGTTGTTTAGAAATTAAGCTGTCTCTGTTAACATGGTACCTACAGTGAAACATTCAATAATAGTGCAACTTAGTATTTTAGTAACTTTGTATCAGTTTGTTTTACTTTCTGCCCCCTTTGCAAAGAGGAATATTCGTATATTGTATTTGAAATGTTGGAAATATATCTATTAGAGGCTAAACTTATATGCATCCATTGTGAACCACTTGGGGTTTATCTGCTAAATGTTGGGTTTATGTTCCTTCGCTCTACTATACAGGCACATCCCCGACAAGCCTCTGCTGCAGGAAGCATTTATCTGGCCCTGTAACATGGATAGTTAAGTCAGTGAGATATCGCCAAGCTCTCCTTATAGATTAAACTATGCATCATACGGGGTCGGCTCAACTCTTCATGCTTGAGAAACAAAACACATAATGTATAGTGAAATGAGAGCGTTAAGTCTCCCTTTAGTGAATAAACCCCATGGAGTCTGCCCATTCTGTAACATTCAGCATCCAAGAGAATGCGGGAAAAAGTATAAAACCACATATATACCCTCTATGTAGGTGCAGACAACACCCCCATTGTCTTTAGGATTGTGTTAACCCTTCGTGTGTGCACTGACCTATGTATTGAAACAAGATGATGAGAGGTTGTAGACATTTAGCATGTTTAATGTGGCCCCGTTCACCTAACAAAGGTTTTTTTTTCCTGCGGTCACAGATGGGGTCGGTTCGGTGGCCTCAAAGGATACTTCTGGGTTATCAAAAGGTACTGGAAGATTGAAGCTAAATCCGTAGGGTGGAGACAACCAAGCTTGGGAGCAAATAAGGAAACGAAACGCGCTGGCTCAGTCTTCACGGCGCCAAAAGCATAACGGGGACTTTCTACAAGGGGATTGCACAATATTTATCCGTCGGTTGTGACGACCGTCTATGTAGCAACAACCGAATGGTTCTCGTTGGTGCAGTAATTTGATTTAAAGCCACATGCTCAGACTCGGGGGGGGGGGGGGGCATTCCTGAAAGATCCCACAAATTGTCATTGGACGTGAAAGACGGCCGGATACTCGATCTATTCTTTTAAAGGAAGCCGAGAGCAAATAAAGTCAATTCATGTTAACGAGGAACGATTGAGCCGGGCCCTCCTTACGTCTTGTTTCTGTAAGTCAAATTGTTATGTTATCTGCTACTTGTTATGTCTTATTTAGCCGTGGTACAGCGCTGCTGAATTTGATGGCGCTATAGAAATCAATAGACAGAGCAGTGCCCCACGTTACAAATATCAACTCCTATCAACCCGCTGAACTCATTCACAGCGTGTTAACCCGACGTGCAGGGCTGGCCCAAGGCAAAATGCCACCCCCCCCTATCTACCCTTCCTCTCCCTCCGTCCCTGCCTCCCCCCCCCGTACTTACCTTTCAGCAGTCCTGCGGCGAGTCTCCCTGTTCGGTCTCGGTGCCGGCTTGTAATGCTGAGCGCCGGAAATCTCAGCATTACAAGCCGGCACCGAGACCGAACAGGGAGACTCGCCGCAGAGGAGAGAGGGGCGCTGAGCGGGTACTAACAGCATGGTAAGCGAAAACCACTCGGCGCCCCTTTCTCTCTCTTTCGCTTAAAAAAAAAAAAAAAAAAAAGGGCTTGGGGGCGGCGAAGTGCCGCCCCTTCAAAAGGGCCGCCTGGAGCGGTTGCCCCACTCGGCTCCATTGTCGGGCCGGCCCTGCCGACGTGCATGAGAACAAAAGGTAAAGTAGTAAAAGTCTGAGGACTTGGTTACTTTTGGTGTATAATAATACATAAAAATGTCTCCCTTATGTTCTTTTTCTGTAGAAAGTGCTATAATTAGAATTATTGTTATTGCTCAATCCGACAGCTTCCCCAAAAACATAGTTTCAACCCTTATGTTTCCAGATAAGACATGGAGTATTTTTCTCACTAAATCCGTGAAGCTGAGCAGCTGCTTTAAAATACGGGAAGCTCGGATCTGTAGAACAGCTGCGAGCTTCAACCACTGGCGTAACTACAGGGGCCGCGGCTGCGATGGGGCCCGTAACTCTAGGGGGCCCGGTAAGTCCCCTTGTTCTTTTGTCCTCGTATCGTTTCAAAATAGTTTAGAAACGTTGCTTCTTTCTAAAGTATTTTGATCCAGCCCGGGGAGACAGAAGCGTATCAGGGTCACATGACGTCACGTGACCCCGGGGTGAAACAGATAGCAAGCTGCGAACACGCCTGTGTAATTGTGTGTGTAATTTGTGTTAGCATGTCTGCATATGTGTGCCAGAGAGTATGTTGTAAGGGGGAGGCACAGACAAGTTGTTTGGGGGGCAGTGATGGCACATACCAGCTGTTGAGGGGGCAGTCTCTGTAGAGACTGTTCGAGTAGTTACAGCCATGGTGTAAGATTTAACCGGGAATCAGGTGATCGAGAATTTATGTTTCTCCTGCGCCGTATAATAGATTACTAGATCTGGTATTTTTGGTTAACATACTAGTTATACTAGTGAGTGCAATTAATGTTTGTCTAAGTGGAACAGCAGTTCTAACGTTAAATGTCTCATGAAAGCTGCTTGAACTCCAACCCAGGTGAATAATGCATGAAATAAATGATACTTTGCGCATGTAACCATGGCACTTTTCAGTATTGCTGTATCTGTGCCGTCCACATTACCAGGTACTGGGATAATATGAAGCACCAAACCCCCCCATTTTTTATATATTTTACTTATGTTAAAGCGATGCCCCGGGGTGGGCTTTTGTCTGCATGCCAGCTTAAACCTTTTCTGAGTAGTCCTACAGACACCCAAAATGAGCCAGAATGCCCAGAGCTCCAACCAATGAGCCAGCCCTGAACATCAGCCTGGAAGCAGCAACACACGATGAGGAAGACTGACCCAGCAAGTTCAGGACAATTTGCAGCTATGGTATTTTTCTTAGATTAATCTTTAGCTGATATAGCCCGGGGCCAGTAGATTAATATTAATTATTAACTTTTCTCTCTTCCATTTTAAAAATGTTACAATGCAATTCACATTTTTCATTGATATTAAACAGTTTTGGATAATCTGCCACCGCATTAACATCTTACAAAACACATTTTACAGATTTCTGTGTAATGATTGGATGTTGGAGATGCCAAGAACCCGTTTTTTGTATTTAAGTTTATTATACAAAACTGGTTATGATAAAACAGACATCAACCTGTTTTAGCAGGAATACAAAGATCAGTAATATTGGTACAGATAGACGATAAGCAGTACTGCGACGCAGCGCAGGGCAATACACGTTACAGTACGACTTCAGTTTACGGAAAGCTCAGTAGAAGCAGTGTACACTTACATTCCCAGATGTGGCACATATGGTTAGCACTTAGTGGAACATAACCTGGGGAAATGGGGGGGGGGGCCGAGGAGAACGGGGCTAGTCTTCAGCCTCTAGACTGTCCTTGAGAGAGTAGTCTCTCAGCAGGCTGTGGATAAGCCTGCGGCAGTCACGGACTGTGACCTGCTCCCTCCTCAGCACCAGGCGGTTCCTGGCAAACCATAAAGCGTCCTTTACGCAGCACATGAGGCGCCAAGCATCCTCAATGGCGGTCTCCGTGTGCGTCCCTGGAAAAAGTCCGTAAAGTACCGAATGGAAGGACAGGTACTTTCTCTCGATAGAGTCCTTGAGATCCAGCTCCAGGGCTCTGAACAAGGCCTGTGCAAACGGGCACTGCCAGAACAAGTGGAGGGAAGTCTCCTCCTCCACAATGCACTGTGGGCAGTGTCTATATCTGCACAGCCCCCTGGCATGCATAAATGTCCTTAGGGGGAGGCCTCCCTGAATGGCCATCCATGCAATGTCTTTGTGCCTGTTGGTTAGCCTGCTCGACGACACGTTAGCCCAGACAGTCTTGGCTGTGGCGTCGGGGAGCCCTGGAATGTTCTCGATAGTGTCCTTGGCTCTGATGAGCTTGTGGATCACACGGGGTAACCACAAGTCTGGTTTAACTCCCTCCAGTTGGTGCTCCCTTACAAATTTGCCCAGGTCCGAGTAGAACCAGGGCATGGTCCAATTGTAAGGGATGGAGCTGTCCCACTTTTCCCACTTGAGCTGCCTCCACAGGGGCAGCAGGAAGAAGCGAGACATGGAGTTTCCAGCAGAGCCTTTCACTACGTCTCTGAGAGTCCTGCGCACGCAGTTGCACACAAAGAAGGTCCTCAGCATGGTAGGGATGTCAGGCACTCCTTTGCCTCCCTTGCCGGGTTCCTTGTACATCACTGCGCGCTTTACTCTGTCCATTTTGGAGCTCCAGATGAAGTGGAAAACTGCTCGGTTGATGGCTCGGTGAATGGTGACCAGCAAGGGCCACGCCTGAGCCACGTACTGCAGCACGGGAAGAATCTCGTTGCGCAGCACCAGCACTTTCCCTTCGATGGTAAGGTCTCTGAGGCTCCACAGCCCAAATTTCTGCTTTACCTTGTTGAGTCTCTCCTCCCAGCTTTTCAGGGCCGCGCCGTCTCTGCCGAACCAGACTCCCAGGATCTTTAGGAAGTCGGTTTTGACGGGAAACGGGATCGGCTCAGAAGTCAGGTCCCACTGCCCGAACAGCATGGTCTCCGACTTCCCGCAGTTGACCTTTGCGCCTGAAGTTCGGCTGAAGTCCTCGCACGTCTGGACGAGCGCTCTCACCGACCGGCGATCCGCGCAGAAGATGGTCACGTCGTCCATGTAGAGCAAGCACTTTATCTCATTCTTGTCTCTGCCCGGCGCGGTGATCCCTCTGATCTCTGGATTTCGTCTGATGCACTCGGCGAAGAGCTCTATGCAACAGACAAAAAGAAGAGGTGAAAGAGGGCAGCCTTGTCTGACCCCAGATGCCAAGAACCCGTTGGCAGTTGTGACCCCTGTGACTGTTGGGTCGTGCCCTCCAGGAATGACCTGGGACTGTGGCAGCTGCCCCTTTTGCCCCACGTTAAACACGGCCCTGCACTCAGGAAACTCTCCGCTTCAGAGACAGCCTAGAACTGAAGTTCAGGGCAAATTTCTAAAGGAATCAACATCTCCAGACTTAACGATTCTACAAAGGGGGTAGTAGAAGTATTATTACACACTCATCTACAGACACCAGACGAGCCAGAAGGGTTGTTTTTCCCTCAGAAATCTCATGGTGCTACCACAACCACAAGGGATTCTGGGTAGGCACATGCAAATAAGGTCAACAATTATCACCTTTTGCCTCTATATCCGCTTTATACATGGATCCCCTGAAAGTAATCGCCCGCTGTACAGGACAGCCTTTAGACAAAACTCGGGTGAGAGCTGGTTCTCCTGGAGCTACTGTGTTCATTGCGAAGAACTCCACAGCCTCTGATGTGTTTGAAATATTGCCATCTGCACAGACATATGGGAATGAACTTTCTGCTGGAATTATGTGTTTTTTTTATTGTATCCAAAAAAAAAAAGAACTTTTGCCCTTTTGCAGCTGCTAACGCTTTCCCGAGCTTGAAAATAATCTTCAATCCAGGAGGATAAAAATAACCAAAAACTGTGCTTTTCCTTTGCCGTCGGTTCAATCAGTCATTCAGCCTGCTCTACCTGCGCTAATTAACGCGGAAGACCCAAATAACAGAACGGATAAAAGTGTATCAGATTACCCCAGAGTTATTTTAATTTCTCAGAGGCCCCTGTCTTTTCGAGAGAGTCATTTCTAGTTGGCAGTCAGCTGGAGAAAGCGGAGATCTTTGCTGACACAGACAGCGCTCCCTCCCACCGTGTGCCATATGGGTCCCGCCACCTGACCGCCATTAAATAATGAGCCCTTTTCTCCTGGAACTTACCTGTTTTAACCCTGAAAAATATTGGTCTGGAGTACATAACATGCAAAAAATCCTCTGATTCCATGTGTTGTTATCAATATTGAATTTATATTAAAATACATATATTTTAATCTAAATACCAGAAATCAGTGGCATAACTACCTGCTACCGCTTGTTCCCGTCTCTTTGTGCCGCTCCAAAATTGTTCAGGTCAGAAGGGCTCTTTCTAAATAATTTTAAACCGGCACGAGAAGACAGGAACTGAAAGCTGCAGAAGAGGTAAGAGGGTGCAGGAGGAAGGGGGTATGTATGTTTGCGTGTATGTAAGCATGAATGTCTATGTATAGATCAATGTGAATGAATGAATGTATGTGTATGCATCAGTGTGTGTGTGTGAAAGCATTTGTGTGTTAGTGTAGATGTGTATGTAAGTCTGAGATGGAGTGTGGGTTGTATGAGTGTGTGTTAGAATAAGTGTGTACGTGTGTGTTAGTGAGTAAGTGAATGTGTAAGCATGTCTATGTGTGTTAGCATATATAACTTTGTGTGTGTTTACTAGTGTGTGTTGAAGAGGGCAAGGGGTAAGCAAGGCACAAACAAGCTATTTGACGGTGCAAATAAGCTGTTTGGGGGCACTGACAAGCTGGGGGCAAAGGTGGTATAGGCAGGCTGTTTGGGGGTTAGGATGGTGCTGATAAGCTGTTCGGGGCAAAGGGGAACTGACAAGCTACTTGAGGGCAATGGTGGCACTATGGGACATGTTGCTTGGCGAAGTTGGGGGCCCCAGGGCAATTTTCGCACTGGGCCCCTGTGGCTTTTATTACCTCCCTGTTAGAAATATACATAATTATTTAGCACAACTACAAACTTACAGGGCCGTATTTCTGAAACACAGACAGAAATGGTTATTTGTAAATGGTATAAAAAATAAGGTGAGAATTAATTACGTGAACCAAATAACAATAGATGTACAAAACAAACTGTACAAAACAGGTAAGAAAAAGGCCTAAACACCTAAATTTCAGAGACGTAAAATAGGCTCCTGCGGAGCAGAGGGGCCCTAGCTCTCACGGGTCTTTGGCACCTTGGTCCATTTGCCAAAATGTAATCTAATCTGATTTCACACATGCACGGCGCCATATTCCAAGGAGCTGCCATTTAAATCCAAAACAGGATTATAAATTGTAATTTTTTTGTACTCCGCTGCTGCTAAAGGCAACGCAGAGAAGGGGCCATATCCCCATGATTTTGGTGGAAGGGGTGATATTAAACATACAAGATGTCACCTGGCTGAGCAAACTGCAGCGGGAGACGGACAAATATAATCGGAATATGCTCGTTTCTGCTGCCACCCAGAGGCACTTGCTTGTAACTACAGTAATTAATGTTTCTACATAAATTATTATTTATTGATTTATATAGTGCCGTCAATGAGTAAACAGGAGGTAACAAGTAGTGGATAACATAACGATTTGGGTCAAATATAGTATATTTGGAGATGAGTGAGGAGTCGCTTTGAAGAGCTTTAAAAGTGATTAAAGAGTCAGGATTTTGAAATGATTGGTAACAAAATTCAATGTTTATGGACACCAGACCTAAATGAAAAAAAATGTTTTGAGAAACATATATATATATATTTATTTTTTTTTACCGTTACCATACAGTGCTTCAATTTTCAAAATAAGGACAATAAGACCCAACCATACACGAGAGATTTTTTTGAGTCATTCAAGGAAAACAATCGCACCTTTCTTAAACCCGAAAATATTTTCTGCATCATTTTTAGGTAAAATCTCTTTCGTTAGGGGGATCCCTTTAACTGCTAATGATGTCGTATGATATGGATATCGATAAACTTTTTTTGTTTACAACATACAACTATAGCTTGGCTTCCTTCTCATCCCACCTATTGTATTGTGGGTCTGAATACCTGTGACTCAATGTGTCAGTTCTGTGCAGTTATATCATAGAGCCGATCAAACTGAGATGCCCGTATTTTACATAAATAACAAACTCATTGCTCATTCCTGGTAATAAATAATTACACAATTCTTTCGCAACAGATGTCATTGCTGCCAGCACCAAAGTATCCACTTTGCAAAGTTTGAATTAATTCACACAAAAGAAATAGTGTTAGGGTTAGGGTGTCCGTGAACACAGACGTGGGGTAAGATAGTCCATTGCGTTTAGATCAGTTATCTCTCAAATAATTATCAACCAGCTACAGAATAATAAATCAGTTGAATGGCTATATGTGGTATTGTTTCCTTTGTCCCTGTCATTCCCAATATCCAGGAGACATGACAATAGCAATTCATTCAATGGCCTCTAGATGGCAGCAAATTCAAATAAAATAATTATTCATAGAACCATAGAATTTGAGGGGCAGAGAAGCCGTCTAACCCGCCCATCGTTCCCGCTGTAAAGACTTAAAATTTACCCAAACACAGTCCCACATTATTCGATATCCGAAGTTCCAGAGCTGGACAAATCCGTCGGAGACATTTTACTTTTCAGAAGCCAGGAAGGGCGTTAAACACAAACAGCAATCTAAAATAGCACAAAATTAGCATCAGCAATTATTTTAGGATCCACCGCTTCACGGTTTTTGGGTCTGCACCAGGCAGTCAATTGCGATAAAATATCCCACACAAGGAATCTTCACCGATACAACATTCTATATACGGTATATTCCTAACCAATTGTACAGCACTGGGGCTGTTTCCGGTACAGTTTCTTAAGAAACTTAATAGAAAATGCACATTTTCACATCTATGACGTTCTTTTTGGAACCCTGGTTCACTTGGTTTTGAGGGCGGCAACTCCCATCACCCTCATCATCACGGGGGGGGTGAAGGAAGATTGGGGGTCAGTTTAGAAGCCGATGGGGGGGTCCTCTACACTACAGAAATAATTTCACAGTAACACTAAATAAAGCACACAGATTTCTGCCTTGTACAGCGTACATGTTTAGCATTCTGAGCCCAGTTTGGCACTCTTAGGGTTAAAGAGAGGGGGCAGCAGGACCAGAATTACACTCATGGTAACCTTAGGTACAAAGACCACTTGTATTACCATGCGCTATAGGGGGGCATATACAGAAAATGGACAAACCCTGGACAGGAGTGGACACTCCACCTTTAACCCCATCTAATAAGCCTCCCGTGGCTCTAAGAACACGGTGTTCCATGTACCTAATCTGCCTAGTGGCTAATCCAGTAATACATATTTTACATACTAATTAAAGATGCCATTCCACCTACTTATATTTAACACTATTATTACTAAATGCAGCATTCAGGTTTTACTTGTCATGTGACCAAAAAGCTGAAAAGGCTTCTTAAAAGTTTCTGTGTTGTTTTTATATGATGGGCTAATAATGTATTGTCTAAATGGAACAACGCCTTTAATTGGTAGTATGTTTGAACAATCCTAACTTTTTCTTAGTGATTTTTGTTTCATTTAAATTCCACTAAACCCTAAAAAATGGAATCAATTGTTATATCACTGACCGGAACATTAAAAGTGAACCCTTATGGGGATGCCATTTACAGGGGGTATAAATCCCACGTCCCCGAAGAGAAGGACAGGATCTCTAAAAGTATAAGAAAAGCTCATTATTATACTACTGGAGCGTTTCAAAAATAAAGATTAGTTACATCTAAAAGGGACACTCCAGACACTTCACACTTTAATGCATATGATAGCTAAGAGGTCCCTTTAAATTGACATAGTGTCCCCTTTAAATGCATGGGGGGGTTGTGCAGAATCCCCCCATATGTATTTGCCCCTTTCATGACCACCAGTGCTGTCTCTGCAAATCCCAGAGGGGGCGGTCTAACGAGACCCCCATGCGCCTGCATCAACAGCGCTCCTGTTGGTCGTCTGCGACATTTTACTTCTATCCCTTTAAAACAATGTTGTTGAACGCTACGTTCCGTTCGGAATGTTGCCATCTGCAGCAGATATTACACATTTATGCTAATCTCCAGTTAATGATTTTCTGCTTTACTTTAAGCCGCCTTTGTCAATGTTTATTTTAAGGAGCTGATTTAAGGCATGTTGACTAATTAGAAAGTGTGCAGAGGTAGTAAACAGAGATTAGAACCCCTTCAACATATTACACTTTGGAATATAATCAGGTGATAGGAGCTCCCGCTTTGCAAAATTTTTCCAATCTGTCAGCCGCATCGATGAGTCTCTTGGAGAGTTTTATATTCCAGGACAGTGACGGGGAAAGTTTTTGGGGTCTGAATGGCCAATTTTCCGCTTGAAACCAAGTTGCAGACCTCAAAGTGCCGGCCCCTGGGTTAGTGCAGTGTTTTCACCTTCCAGAAAACCACAAAGACACTCACACACATACTCACTCACACACACATACTCACACACACATATACTCACACACATACTCACACACACACATACTCACACACATACTCACACATAAATAGTCACACGCACACATACTCACACACACACATACATACTCACACACGCACACATACTCACACACACACATACATACTCACACACACATACATACTCACACACGCACACATACTCACACACGCACACATACTCACACACGCACACATACTCACACACACATACATACTCACAAACACACACACATATACATCACACAGCTTGGCATATACAGCTTATTAAGGAAAGAGAGTTTTTCTTTATCTCTCCATTTTCTTAATATCTCTCGCTATCTCTCATCTTTCTCCCCGTCTCTTACCTTTCTTAATCCCTGTGGTGCTCCTACAGACCTCTTTTTCAGTGCTCCATCGCGGTGCACGCGGCTTCATGATGTCATATCCTCAGCATCAAGCACGAGGGAGGTTTGTACGAATAGACTTCGCGCTCCCTTTATTTTGGGCCAATTGAGTCGTCAACCTGGTTCAACATGATTTTTAGCCTCTTCATGACCGATGACATCAGGTACGCCATGGAACGTCTAGAGCACCAATGACGTGTCTGGTATGTCATCTGTAAAATATGGTCCTGCGTTGCAGCTATTGTGCTGATCTCAAGGTCACCTCTGTAGCAGACTCATTACCGGAGTGGTCACTCTACAACAGATCGCTTCTGTGCATGTGATCGCTCCTACAGCCAATCACATGCATGGATACAGTTAAAGAGAATGGTAAGAAATAGCAATTCCCTGGGTCTCAAGACCAAAATTGAAAAATAAAAAATGCATTTTAATTTTTTTTTTCTTATTTTTACCTGACCCTAAGGGGTTAAATTTGTTTCTATGTAATTTTAATATATATTGGGTAGTTAATGTGATAGAGGTTATTTTGGGGGTTTTTTGTTTCCACTTTTACAAGCTCTGGGTAATTTATATAGCTGTTTATAAAATGTGTAAAATGTGGATAAATCTTTTTTTAATTCTATTTTTTTTTTCATAAAAAAAACCCCAAACAATGTCATATATATATAAATATGGTTTCAAAAAAATGTCCCTAATTGTTCTGATATAATTTGTGCGGGTAAACAAGCAGTAAGTGCATCGCATTACAATCTTGACTTAGGGGGTGTGGTCAGAGGCGTGGCTAGGAGGCAGCTGGCCGACATCACCGCATTCCCACCGATGCCCGGCAGCGTTCTATGTGCCAAGAAGAAATTTTGCATGGAGCCGTGTTTAGGTGACTTGCAGGCCTGTAAAGCCATTTTTATACACATTATCGGGGCTTTCAGGGCCGAAGCACCCTGCGATACCCTCATACCCAGCAAACATTCTGACCTCCTAGAAAAAAAAGGACATGGGGGATTTGAGATCCAAAAAGGGACTGTCCCTCCCAAAACAGGGAAACTTGGGAAGTATTGAACTGCAAATAAAACATACGAAAAAGCTTCAGTCGCCCCCCCCTCCCCCGCTGTTATATGTTACGGGTAATTCATCCTCCCAGCTACCGAGATCCAAGCACGGCGCCGAGAATTGTGTCATTAGTGCTATTGTTGTTTAACGCTCTCTGGGATTGGGTTCCGCTTCTCTGCGGTTTATCTGCCAATAATCTGAAAAAAAAGGAGATCATCGCTGAGAATACAAAATCAACATCGAATGGACGGGGCCCGAAACAAAGCTAATGGTTTAATCCCAGGCCATTATAATCCAAGCCACTCTCAGCGATGAGCGGAACACACCGGAACGAGCCGCACCGATCGTCGTTTTATTAGGATATGAAATGAGGTTTTCGGCAGGCCAACAAATACAGAATGTTTGGCGTTCTAATCACGCGCTTTCTAAATGTGGCAGGAGGATTGATTGTAACTCTAAAAACCTGAATGCTCGGTCGGTAGTAAAGGCTACAACCCCCCCCACACCTCTCTCATCTCTCTGGGCCTTATGTTCGTCCTCGCCCCGTTCCCTTTGTAAGGCATATTACACCTTAAGATTGTAAGCTTGCGAGCCGAGCCTCTCCACCTAATATATTGGTTTGTCTTGGTCTGACGGCTCTCGTCTCGTCAGGCCCCTTGAATATATATATATTGTAAAAACCGCTATATAAATAAAAAATAATAATAAGTGCGTAATGTGGGGTCAAAATTATGTACAGAGAACCCTCCATTTTTATTAAGGGAATGGTAAAGATGCATTTTTAAATAAAACAAAATGTATTTTCACATCATATTCTGCAAAGTAATAATTTCTCATTTCTTGTCAGACGCTGAGAGCCAAGGCTTTAGTTTCTTGTGCTGCCCCAGGGCCTGAGTAAAATCATGTGCCCGCTAATTTAACTTACCCCACCCCTTCCTGTCAAGGCCACACCTCTTCCACGCTTTCCTCTGTAAACTGCACCCCATATCTTTTGCCCCCTTCCTCTTTAGGCTCCACCTCTTCCTCTCAGATAACAAGTGCCCAGACAGCTTAACAGTGCCATCTTTCTCCCCAAACAGCTGAACGGTGCCAACTTTGTCCCCAAACAGCTTAACAGTGCCCAGACAGTTGTGAGTAGCCTTGTGTTTAACCACGTTCTATAAACGATATGGTCCTTTAAAAGCTTTGTCTTTGTCTTAGATTAAAAACTGTTACCATGGAAACTGCCATCTACACAAAGCTACCAGTATCATTTATCTATTCATGCACAGGGATGGGGGTGTTTTTGTTGGTTTTGTTTCAGGATACACTCCTAAATGGTTACTGACCTAATCAGCACGGCGGTTCCTCAGTGTTTGAACGCTTTGGTATATAATGGAAGTCTTGCGCGAGCAATCAAACAACGCATGGGACCTTGAGGAATGCGCTGGTGATTGGGTAAGTGATAGGGTGAGCACAACGGCCATGTTTTTAAGGCCAACTGTGGAAGGTGTAACTGGGTTATTGATTCTCCTAGGAGGGAGAGCGGCAGGGAGAGCAAGTGTGTGACTATGTATGAGTAAATGTATGGAGTTAGAGTGAGTGTGTGACTATGTATGCGTAAATGTATGGAGTTAGAGTGAGTGTGTGACTATGTATGCGTAAATGTATGGAGTTAGAGTGAGTGTGTGACTATGTATGCGTAAATGTATGGAGTTAGAGTGAGTGTGTGACTATGTATGCGTAAATGTATGGAGTTAGAGTGAGTGTGCCACTATGTATGCATAGATGTATGGTGTTAGAGTGCGTGTGTGACTATGTATGCGTAAATGTATGGAGTTAGAGTGAGTGTGTGACTATGTATGCATAAATGTATGGAGTTAGAGTGAGTGTGTGACTATGTATGCATAAATGTATGGAGTTAGAGTGAGTGTGTGGTGTGGAGAGTTTTTGCATATATGTAAGCGTATAGTCTCAGAGTAAGTGTGTGTGTGTGCACGTGTATTAGTGTATGGTGTTAGTTTGTGTGTGCTGGTATATTATTATAATTTATTAATTATTATAGCGCCATCATATTCTGCAGCGCTGTACAATGAGATGATGTTAGCATGTGTGCATGTTACTGTATAGTGGTAGAATGTGTGTCAGTGTCTGAGTGTGTTACTAAATAGAGTGTGCAATCCGTAACGTGTGCCTGAATACATTTGTATCCTTTGGAATTACTCAGGTAAATGTTGCAAAGCTGCAACTCCTATGATCCGCAGCCCAGCTTAGGCCACTTAAGGGCTTGCGTAGCACCATGGGATTTCTAGAGCGGATGTGTGTACCAACGTCATGGAACAAGGATACTAGGACTATTGTTATTTATGTATTGGCTGGTTTGTGTATGTAATCATTAATTAAAGGGGGACATCCACTGATATTTTTATTACTAGGATCAGATAAAAATACATTTGAAAAAAATATTGCACTATTTTCTTTTTTAAAACACTTCTAGATTCTCCCCCAGAATATAATGTTTTCAGGCAGCTGCATATTAGCCATTTTTATGAGTTCTCACTCTGTTATCTGAGCCCCGATCTACTAAACACCCTTATACTGCCTGTGGGAGACAATAGAATGGCTTAGTCTTAATCGCCAGCCAGCAGGGCCGGCCGAAGACTTAACGCCGCCTGGGGCGAAGTTTAAAACGCCGCCCCCCTCCCCCCGCCGACGCCGGGGGGGGCGGCGGCATTTTAAACTTCGCCGACGCCATTATCTACCCCCGCCCCCCCCGGTACTTACCTTTAAACAGTCCTGCGGCGAGTCTCCCTGCTCTGCCACGGTGCCGGCTTGTAATGCTGAGCGCCGGAAATTGACGTCACTTCCGGCGCTCTGCATTACAAACCGGGACCGAACAGGGAGACTCGCCGCAGAGGAGAGAGAGAGAGGGGCGCTGAGCGGGTAAGCGAAAACCACTCGGTGCCCCTCTCTCTCTCCTCCGCTTCAAAAAAAAAAACAAAAAAAAAGCGCTTGGGGCGGCAAAGTGCCGCCCCTTCTAAAGTGCCGCCTGGGGCAATTGCCCCAGTCTGCCCCATTATAGGGCCGGCCCTGCCAGCCAGACTCTCTGATTAATAAAAGTCTATGGAGGAACGGACTTCATTAGCATCGTCATAAAGCATCAGCTCAGTGTGGTGTTTGAGCCGGGAAAGTCACCCAAAATATCACATGACTGACAGCAACGGCGGCTCCAGGTCTTTTTAGGGGGGGGGGTTATATTACTGTATACAGTGCTGGGGGATATTACTGTATACAGTGCCGGGGGTTATTACTGTATACAGCGCTGGGGGTTATTGCTGTATACAGTGCTGGGGGTGATTACTGTATACAGCACTGGGGTTATTACTGTATACAGCGCTGGGGGTTAGATTACTGTATACAGCTCTGGGGTTATATTACTGTATACAGCGCTGGGGGTTATATTACTGTATACAGTGCTGGGGGGTTATATTACTGTATACAGCGCTGGGGGTTATATTACTGTATAAAGCGCTGGGGGTTATATTACTGTATACAGCGCTGGGGGTTATATTACTGTATACAGCGCTGGGGTTATATTACTGTATACAGCGCTGGGGGTTATATTACTGTATACAGTGCTGGGGGTTATATTACTGTATACAGCGCTGGGGGTTATATTACTGTATACAGCGCTGGGGGTTATATTACTGTATACAGCGCTGGGGTTATTACTGTATACAGCACTTTAATAATTATTTTTATTCTGCATGTTTTTCCCAGGGATGCCAACAGACCGGATCTCTCTAAAGGAATAAATGTGTGAAATATTTGTAATTATTATTTTGAAGGACTTGCCGATCTGTAATAAACATGTTCCCCGGCCCGTTCACGCTGTGTTCTTATATGTATCTTCTGCATTTTCTGCTCCAGAGATGCTGAAAGCCTGAGAATTTGTTCGCGGGGTAAATTGACTTGTTTTGACGGTTTCGGGCCCGGCGTGCTTTGTTGTAGTTTACTGACCTGTGCACGATTTAACAACGCGATTAAACATCTGTTCCACGTTCACTGATTTTGCTGTTGGAATTCTGCCCTGCAGGTTTTTCTTCACAATGGGAAATTGCCCCATCCCATGAAAAATAAACATCTCGCTATAATCCAGACACATCAAAACTATTTGGGTAAGATGGGAACGGAAGAAATCAAACACAGTTCAGGCTGTGTGGAAAAGAGCTACTGCGTAGAATGGTAGTAGTAAGTACGTGGTATTGCATTCCAGCAGAGGTAGCTCCAGTTTGCTTTAATAATATGCTGATCCTTTTCTTTCTATTTAAACAGTCTACATTGTCTCGAATGATTTGGTAATAAAGTTGTTGGTACATATCGCACTTTGCGTAGTATACTGTTTCGTTGTGATGTCATATTGTTATGTTTTACACGCTTATCTCCTTTCTCCACGCGGTTGCAGGGAAATGACTCTCTTTATTATCACTTAAAACAATAGTCCAATTTGTTTGCTGTAAGGGGCCTAGTAAGAAGCCTTGCCGGAACTTCATTACTGAGTTGCCGGCGGCGTGACATGCCGCCGGCAGATCTTGTCAGGAGGCAACGCCAGAAGTGCTTGCATTTCTTTGACAGAATTAATAGGTCCTGGCCTTGTTCTCAGTTTAGGAATAAGGTAAGGCTGTGTTAAGATAAGACTGTCCGGTGAATATTGAACTCCTTATGGACATACATTAAGTACTCTCCCTATTCTTCCTACCTCTTCCTTTATCTCTCCTCCTTTTTCATTATCCCCCCCTTTCTCTTAGCTCTCTTCCTTTTTCTCTTTATCTCTCCCCTCTCTCTCCATCTCTTTTTATCTCTCTTCTCCTCTTTCCCTTTATCACTCTTCTTTCTCTATTTCTCCCCCTCTTTCTCTCTCCCCTTTCTTACTATCTGTCCCCTTTTTCTCTCTCTCTACCCTTTCGCTCTCCCCTTTTCTACTATCTCTCCCCTTTCTCTTACCTTTTTTTCTCTCCCCTTTTCTTTCTTCTAAACATAACGGTCCTATAGTAGCAGCAAAAACCCTGTTCCCTCACGGCGTGTGCAGCTTCAGCGCTAAATGCTTGGATATGGCATCATATCCTGGGATTCCGCATCAACCTCCGGCACGCAGACGTCTGTAGACCCCCTTCTCTTTGGGCTTGTTAAAGGGAGATCCATGATCTACTCAAACGGCCCTGCTCCTCCAGAGGCGAGCGGTCCAGTCTTATTTCTTTCATTACTATGAACTTTGTAAATGAGCCGATCCTGAGACCCTTAAAATATGAACCATTTAATGGCTCATTGTGATGGCTCTAAGAGTGGTACTAATGGAAACCTTGACCTACTTAATTGAGTCACCTGCACTCAAGCAGGGATATCAACTATAACATATGGTAGCAAAAGCACAAATTGGGAGTCTTATATACAATGACAGCGGGGGAGGGGATAGAAAGCAGTCAGTTACAGACTGTGTGATCTTGACAACCTGTCCCTTTACCCGGAGACCTTAAAGTTGGGGTAAAAATCCCTGGGATTTAACATGTTTAGTCATTTCTCTATGCATGAAATGGCCAGCTCAGCTTTTCCTGTAGGGGTAGCTCACATAGGATGGCTTTTATCAATACCCACCTATTAGCGATACTAGAAAATATACAAACCCCATTCAGTTAATGACAGTAAAAATGTATGTTGTAGATCTTTGGTTGCGTGCTGTCCTGTGTCCTGGCCACGTCTGTGAAACTATAAGCTTCTCAGGGAGTGAAACGGATTATTAAGCCATTAACCGGCAAAAGTCAATAGAACAGAAGAAGAACATGAAGAACACTATGTTGATACTTAACATTCCGTGTTCCAGAGTCCACATGTTCCCCCAGGAGACCCGTGTCTCAAAAGCCGACAGATTAACGGAACATCTTACTGACCAATCCCCCCTGTCCCTTACCTAAATGCATATTAAAGTCATTATTTAGTACATTATTACGCATGCTTTACTTTTTAACCAATAATGGATAATGTGCATGATAGTAATAGCTTAAGGAGGACAACACACGTGCACTTTCTGATGAAGCATACTTGAGTATGCCTTTCTTGCTAGGTAATCATTCATGGGCGGAGACGATTGTTAAATATATAGAGATGATTCTGACAAACCTCCTTATATATGTGCATTTAACAAAAACCCATGGAACTCAGCAGACATTATTATTATTATTTATATAGCGCCATCACATTCCGTAGCGCTGTACATTAGGCTTTTATATAGTGTACCTTTACACTGTATCATTCCATTGGGGGTTATGAATAGCCATTCTGGTACAAAGTAGTCTCATCACCATAAAAAAAAAATCATTTATTTTCACTCGCTTTTCAATCTTTGCACCAGGATCTCATATATATATATCTATTTATGTATTTATATATATGTTTAAACCCTGGCTACGTGTTAATGTCGTCTAACAGTACATAGTCCATATTGCAAGCATGCGCAAAGTCTATCGAGGACTCTGTCCATGGTACTTACAGGCATGGTGGAACATGCAATAAACACAATGTACTTTCTGTTCCATTTAAATGAATGGTAATGGTTCTTGAGCCCTTTTCTGTGAATTTAAATGAACGTACACACATATATATATGTAATTACATGTGGACGGTAGACAAAGTAGTTGGCCATGGAAACTTTGTGCAGCAGATGAAAGACGCATCATGCTTACTTCCCTTCGCGAATGGAAGATGTCCAGCGGTGCCATCAGCTCGGCATAGGCAGAAAACAGTGGGACCCTGAAAGCAGTACGCCCATCTACTGTCCGGTGAAGCCAGGTCCGAAGTGGTCTTCATGGAACGCTTGCAAGGCCAAGCGACGCGGCTGTTCACAAGGAACGCAGGAACCGGGGTGCAGAAAAATGGCAGCAGATCTTCTGAACTTGACGAGTCAACATTTGAAATATTTGGCTGTGGCAGAAGGCAGTTCGTTTGCCGAAGGCCTGGAGCGCGGTACAAGAAGAGTGTTTGCAGGGAACAGCGAAGCATGGTGGAGGTTCTGCAGATTGAGTTGGGGATTTGGTCAGAATTAATGGTCTCTTGGATGTAATACCAGCAAAGAGGCATCTGATCGTCCCAAATGCATGTCACTAGCATGACAACCCCAAACATACAGCCAGAGCCACTAAGAACTAACTCCAGCATAAAGAAGAACAAGGAGTCGTGGAAGTGATTTTGTGGCCCCCAGCCTGATCTCAACATCATCGATTTTGTCTGAGATTACATGAAGAGAGAAAAAGAGGCACCTAAATCCACAAAAGAACCGTGGTTAGTTCTCCAAGATGTTTGGATGGCCCTCCATACCTTTTTTTCTGTAGTTCCAGATTATGTCGTTTTAATTTATTGTACAGCACTGTGGAATGTGATGGTGCTATATAAATCAATAAATAGTAATACTAACATTTAGGGGTTTTATGAAACATTTGCACCAATATATACAAACCCAGCCACTTCTGTACATATCACGCAGCGGAAAATGCTGTTTCTACAGCATCAGGCTTTGCAGGTAGTCTTTATGTAGGTTCACCGTGAGACATCGGCACCGTAAACTGGCGCAGTTACAACCGTAACGTGCAACAATTTATATTCAACATAAAGCACCAGCCTTACACCGCTAAGTGGATTAATGGGTTAAAGATAGGGTGATCAGCTGAGATTTGGAAAACTGATCTGACAGCGCCTGTCATTACTATCCGCGTCTAGCGCCACCTACTGTTCATAATACCGCCCTGCACCCAAATGGTTAAAGAGAATTGCGCAACTAGTGACTGCCTCGCAAACATATTTTTTTTGTCGTTAATGTAAATAAGTGATATATAGATAATATATTTTATATGTATTTGGTTTTACACACATACGTGTCTATATAACACATATACATGTGTCAGCGGTGTATATAACACGTTTAAAGAAATCCAGGGGCTATATAAAGAAATAAGGCGTGTATATAACACATACATAAATCAGGGGTGTATCTAACATGTATAAGGATATCAGGGGGTGTATATCACGATCACTTCGTTTGCAGTGTTCTTACGTAGGTTCAGCAGGAACAGTCCATCGGTTGCTATGGTGATTGCTCCACATTTAGGACTTTGCAACTTGCCCTCTACACATCGCTCCCATTATGTAGCTGGCTCTATACGTTTGTCTTCTCATATATATGGGCAGCTATATGGGCTGTGACGCTACGCAGCAGCCTTTGCTGTCAGTTTCTTGGGTAGCTGGGTAGGGCGGGGGTGCTGATTAACCCTTTACTGGTGCCCCCAACACACACAAACTCCCTGCTATTAAAATGCAGGGTAACGCGTGGCCGGGAGGGGGGGGGGCTGCCGATTAACCCCTTGTTTTCTGGGCTATGGATAATGCTGTGTGATGCCTATTAGAACGCAGTGTAATGGATTGTCTGGGGGCTGCTGATTCATCCCTGGCAGTGCGATGATGCCAGTGTACCCCCCCCCATCCCCTGCTGTTGGAAGTGCCCATTGTGCTGCTGTGATTATTACACGAAAGTTGTGTTGACTTCCTGTTTCGGGGCTGGCTCCTGGCTGATCTGCGTGTTTTGGCTTCTCAGATGTCGGGGAGAACGCGTGGGCGCCTCCCCTCACACGGGGGGCGGATTTGGGGATTTGCGAGGCTGTTCACTATGTGCGCTGCCGCCGCGTACACATCGCGAGTGTCACTCCTGAGCTGATTAGCCCCGATCCCTCCGGGCTGCGGATCTCACGGCGCACGGCGAGCTCCTTCTACTGCCCCGGCGGCTGCCAACATGCCCCTGCCCTCCGGCACTGGGAAGCCTCGGACCTCCCCGCTGCACGGTGTGACATTCAACTAATCACCCCCCACCGTGGCTTCTGTCTCTGCCCCACTTGGCACGTACTGCACCCCCTACCCTCTCCTGGGCAGAACTCCCCACCCCAACTGGGGCAGGAAGGAACCCAGGAAGTTTATGAAGGTTCTATTCTGAGATCTTTGACTTCAAAGTATGGGAAGCACAGCCATGGACACAAAGAAGAAGAAAGAGGCTTCCAAGAAGAGCAGCAGCCAGAAGAAGAGGATGCTCAGGGTCCACATTCCTGTGAGTGGCACTTGTGTGTGTGAGTGTGTGAGCTGTGCACCTCTGGAGCTGCCCCTGGGCTCCTCTCCCACATTGGGCTCTCACTTGCCCCTCTGTTGTGATACACTATCCACCCCACGTGCTCAAGGCGTTGGTCTACTGATCAATGGCAACAATGTACCCGTGTAACCCATGGTTTGCCACAGCAGTGGCTTTTTTCCCCCTGCCCTCTTGACTTAAAGGGGTTAAATTAGAAGCAGTTGGTTATATTTCTTGTTTTGTGCTTCTCAGAGCTGCGGCTTGTTCTCTATGCCCATGTGGGCTAACAGTGTCACACCCCCTACTGAAAGAGTTAACACACATAGTGAACCCCCTGTTTCGAAGACCCCTATGTGTCGGTCGGTGCCTTTTTTTCGTGGAACTGCTTGCTACTCCTGGGATTATTTATTGATTTATATAGCGCCATCATATTCCGCAGCGCTGTACAATAGGACATAACAAGTAGTGCATCACATAACAATATGGACTTACAGAAACAAAAAGGCCTCGCTCCAAGGAGCTTACACTCTATGGAGACAGCCAGGGTTGCTTGGCATTATCTGGCCCTTTGTTCCTCCCCAGCCAGGAGGTACCCTGTTTCCTACGCTGTGGTTTGGCTCACCTCTGTTCCTATTAAAGGCACCCTCCAGCCATTATATACGCGTTAATGCATATGGAAGATGAGCGGTCCCTTTACATCTTCATTGACCCCAATGCATCTGCCTGCATGTGATATACTTACTCCCGGTCAGCTGCGAGCGGGGGTCTGTCCAGCCCCTGTGTGCCAAAATTGCTCTTATTGATTACAATGTGAGCACTTTTTTGCCACTGGTTATCTGCTTTAAGCAACCAATCACTGGCAAGAATCGTTGGACCACAGAGGAGCGGGGCAGCTGCAGCTTCTACTCCAGATGTTTTAGAAGAATGCATATTTAAGTACTCGCATAGGGCGAGGGTTACTCACGCAGTCATTTAACATGCATTCTTCTATAGCAGGGGTGTCAGAGACATTAAACTGTCCCTTTAGGCTGGAGAACGTATATATACCTCATAATGTACGCTGTGCATCCATCTGTCCATCCCTGTAAATACTACATTGAGTAAGGAGCAACTGTTACTGGCGGGGACCTTGTCTGAGTAAATACAATTAATTCCAACTTAACGCAGCGCTTAGTTTGTGAATTAACAACTAAACTGTGAGCATAAGAGGCTTCCTTAAATACCCCGCCAGGGGGGAAATTATTTTCAATTTATGCTAAACCCAGTTTAGGTTTGTTGGCTTCCTACAAATATATTTCTACTCTATTATTATTTATTCTTTTATATAGCACCATCATATTCCCCAGCGCTGTACAAAGGTAAGGAGGGGCCGGCTCAAAAGAGCTGACAGTCTAGAGCGCTACGCAATGACACAGTGAACCCCAGGCCCAGCCGCCGGTCATCAGATTGTGACACGGCGGTCTGTTGTCACAAAATAGGATTTTTGTTCGGGATTGTTACTTAGTGTAAAAACATTATGAGTCAACAGGTGATGTCATAACCGTGGAGTACATGCCTGGCCCTGCGCATCAGAGTGTTGGGATGGATACACTTGTGGCGGGCAAATTACTTAAAAATGTGTCAAATCCACACACAACCTACTCAGCAGGAAAAGAGCATTTTTGATCCATACATTTGCTTAGAAACAGAATTTGCCAGCAGATCGGCCCCATTCGGCCCCTTTCTCCTGCTGTAAAGACTCAAACCTTAATCAGTCGTTGGTCTCTTCGTAGATGCAGGAGCCGTATGTCTATCCTGTGTATGTATTAGCCTCTGCCACTTCTGCTGGGAAACTGTTCCACATATCTACCACCCTCTTATTTTCCTGCACTTTTCCTGAGGTTTAGGTGCAGCCCCTGTTTAGTCTATCCACCGCCATAGGTAAGCGACATGGAATCGCGTCTTCAGTTTGATCTCCTGGCCAGAGCGGGAACTCGTTTTTTGGTAGACGTTTCTAGACACAGAATGTCTTCCTTTACTGCCGCACACAGCCGGGGTAAGCTGTAGGTAGCTGCTACAACTCCCATTATCCTCTATACCCAACATTTATCAGCGGGAGAGCTGCCTCGGTCCTGTTCATTACCCTGAACTGTTGAGAAAAAGGAGAAGAAGAAAAAAAACTCAGAGAGGAAAATAAACATTTCAAAAATTCACTGGTTTGGAAAAAAAAAAAATTCTGGCAGCCAAACAGGCGAAGCTGAAATCAACATTCGTTTAAAATAATCCTCTGCGTGAAGCAGACCGACGCTCAAAACTGGGCTCTAGAACCAGCTGCTGGACTCCAATCCCCATCATCCTCATCTAACCTAGAATTCTGTTAAAAACCTCAACCATTATCTGGATGGCAACAGAGGAACATTACAGGTGCAGCCTTTGACCTGTTGTTATGTTGCTGTCGGTATGGCTGAGGGTGATGGGAAGTGTAGTCCAGCCCCAGGTCACGGAGTGGCAGCCCTGGCATTGCGGGTGGCTTGCGCTGCGTCATTAGGGGCATTCCTTAGTCACCGGCTGGCAGCGGGGTAACAAGCTGTTTGGAACCCAGTCTGATGACTCAGTTCTGCGCCTGCGCACTGCCGTGTGTGTGTGCGAGGAGGAAGGAGAGCGGGGCGCTGGGTTCTTCTCCTCCTCCGAAAATTAACCCGCGAAACACCGGAGAAAGCGCTCAGTATTATTTTCTCTTGACATAAAATAGGAACCCTCTCTCTCCCCTACTTCCTCCAGCACTGCATTGGTTAATGCCATGGCAACGAATACTGCTCTTCCTTAATCACGCCGGGAACGGCTGCAATTATGTAACTAACAAGTGGGCTCTAGATTCTTAACCCTCTCGTTGCCGGTACAGGCAGCTTTCCAGGCTTTTGCCCGCACTTGCAGGCTCCAGGCCCTGGCGGTTGTCACCGTAATTGCCTGAAATATGGCCTTTAATTGCCCCGTCTGCGGAGTGTCGGGCTTTAACCGATAGGTTTGTGCCAAGCGCCGCTGGTTGCATCGTCCACCGTGTAGCGGTTCCATCGCCGCGCATGCGCACAAAGTTTTCGAGCGTTTTTGGAGAATGTCCCTGCCTGCTGCATTATATCCGTTTATACGGGATATCAGCTTCTCGGTTTGCGAATAAAGCGGTTACAATTAATGGATATCCTTTGTTTGGATTCTTTTTGTAGTTCATTTTAAAATCTTCTTAAAAACATTGTTTTTGGTCCCATCCCGACTCCTTATCATACTGGCCGTGGGAAACAATAGAATGGCTCGGTCTTAATCTCCCACACAGATACTCTAATGGGGTTATATTACGGTATACAGCGCTGGGGGGTTATATTACTGTATACAGCGCTGGGGGTTATTACTGTATACAGCGCTGGGGGGTTATATTACTGTATACAGCGCTGGGGGTTATTACTGTATACAGCTCTGGGGGGTTATATTACTGTATACAGCGCTGGGGGTTATATTACCGTATACTGTGCTGGGGGTTATATTACTGTATACAGCGCTGGGGGGTTATATTACTGTATACAGCGCTGGGGGTTATATTACTGTATACAGTGCTGGGGGTTATATTACTGAATGCAGTGCTGGGGGTTATATTACTGTATACAGCGCTGGGGGGTTATATTACTGTATACAGCGCTGGGGGTTATATTACCGTATACTGTGCTGGGGGTTATATTACTGTATACAGCGCTGGGGGGTTATATTACTGTATACAGTGCTGGGGGTTATATTACTGTATGCAGCGCTGGGGGTTATATTACTGTATACAGTGCTGGGGGTTATATTTCTGTATACTGCGCTGGGGGTTATATTACTGTATACAGCGCTGGGGGTTATTACTGTATACAGCTCTGGGGATTATATTACTGTATACAGTGCTGGGGTTATATTACTGTATACAGCACTGGGGGGTTATTATTGTATACAGCACTGGGGGTTATATTAATGTATACAGCACTGGGGGGTTATTACTGTATACAGCGCTGGGGGGTTATTACTGTATACAGCTCTGGGCTTATGCTCAAGGACAAAAATATTTTTTCTATGGGACTTCCCAACAAAACCTGCCAAATTTTAAGGATCCTGTGCCCCGAAATTGAAGATTGTGTGATGTCACACTCACTCACTCAGCGATATGCCTTTTGACCATTTAGAGCACCATTTACATCCCTTTTCTGCATTCATGATCCCTAATCTGGGTACTAGCTGTGCAAAAGTCTCCAAAAATGGGCCATGATGACGGCGTAGGTACTGTTCCAGGAAACTCGGGAGCAGCTACTGTATGTATCGTCTCTATGAAAAACGCTATAAAGAATCGTCCATTTGCTTTCGCTGGCACAGTCAGTACCTTGTTTAATATTACATCATATTAAAAATTAAAAATACCCTTTTTCTTATCATAGCCAGACCATTAAACATTCAAATCATAGATTTTGTATCATAAGTAGCATCCGAAGTCACGGTTACAACTAATACCTGCTCCAAATATAAAAGATATATAAACTATATGCGAAAGTTTTTTAATAAAGTAATATACATGTAGGAAATCTGGATAAATGCTTCTTGTGTGCTGACGTAGGCCAGCGGTTCCCAGTCCGGTATGTTTGCCGGTTTAGATATTTCGATGGGATTAAAGCAGGGGCGTCCAACCTGCGGCCCTCCAGCTGCTGCAGGACTACATCGCCCATCCTCCTCAGCCAGCCCCTTAGCTGAAAGAGCATTATGGGAGATGTAGTCCTGCAGCTGCTGGAGGGCCGCAGGTTGGACGCCCCTGGATTAAAGGGTTACATCAATACCTGATTAATTTCTGAAGTTGTTAGTATTTAGCGAAAAATCTTGGGGTCAGCTTTGAAACCTTGGGTTGTTTGGCCGGAGACATTCTTAAAGGGACACTCTAGACATCACATGCTCTTTAATGCATATGATAACTGAGTGGTTGCACAGAATCCCACCCTAAACTCCAACCCTATATGCATTTGCCCCTTTTTCCAGTCCCTCGGCTCTAGCACTGGCACACCGAGCGCTCAGGAATGGGGAATCGAACGAGCGCTCCCCGTACCCAAGCGCTCCCTTTGATCTCAGCCAATCAGTTGCCTGAAACCTCAGAAGGCGGAGGGGGCATTCCGCTGCAGCTTCTCCTGAAGGTACGTGAGTGTCCCTGTAACTAGAGACAGTTCTCTGAGATGAACTGAAATAGGACACAGGCCTAATACATCGTCCTACTTTTAGATGTGGCCGACCTGGACAGGCCTGTCTGTGTTCTTGAAACATTTACTTTGGGCAGGAGGCCAGGCTTGTTTTCTCAGGCATACGCCCTGTATTAATACGCCAACCTCCTCATTTCCCCAGGAGAACACCATAAATTAAGCAAGAGATTGCAAAGGCTAAACTTTATTGGCCAAGTAGGATTATAAAAAGACATTTTAAAAGAGGACACTCATAAAAAAAGGTACTGTACGTACTGCAATGCCCAGGCAGAATAAAACTGTTGACACATTGTATCTTGCTTGATAACAGAAGTCACCAAGCCCTGAGCCATTGGGAAGGATGATGATTCGTCCCAAATGCATTATATTACATTTATCAACATTAAACTGCAGCTGTACATTCCACCTTTTGATGAAGATATACCTTACATGATGGAAGTTCTAGCCGGCAGCATACTTACTTACCTTAGTTTACTGTTGCCAGTTTATACGCAACATTTTGAAGATGCGCTAAAAACATGTAATTTATGGCTGTTTGGCGCTGAATGAGTTAACAGTGCCTGTAGAACATTGATGATTTTGGTGCCGATATGGTGCTGATTCTTCCAACAGGAGGTGATTTTATTGCGTAAACGACCTTCCTCTTCCTCCAAGCGATTATTTATTAAAAAGGAAAATGTTGAGCTGCGCTCGGTGAAACCTCAAAAATATACGAGCATTAACTCTTTCAGTAACAGGGAAACCACAGTACATCGTGTTTAGTGACATATATATATAAATATATATAAGATCATCCTTAAAAAATAAAGTAAATAGTTTTTATCGTGCCTAAGGATATTTTTTTCATACAAGATAAAGTGAAAACAAATGAGGTGAATCCGGTGTTCTTTTTACATCTATGAAGTCTTTTACACCATGGTATGGCCCAGACCAAGCCATGAAGGACATGCACACATTTACATATTCTCACACTCACCCATACTTACACTTATACATGTAGACACTAACACATGCAAACTCACTCCATGCATCACACACACTTCTACATTTAGGACCCCCTCCCAGGTGACCCCATGAGCCTCCTCCTTTGGGGTCCAGCAACTGTTTTGAACTGAGAGCCAGTCCATCCCTCTGACTGCCTGCATTCACGTGGTGAGTTTGGAGCCACCAACCTAATTAAGTTTTAGTCATTTAAGTTGAAAAAAGACCTAAGTCCATCAAGTCCAACCCTTCTACCGATCCTTCCTGCTTTTGCCCAAAAGAAGGCAAAAAAACAACCTAATTAAGCTACTTAATTGATTAAGAAGCTCTAAAATAAATGTTTATTCTATCATTTATAGCCCTGTATGTTCTGCTTTTTTATCTGGTGTATCTGATAGAACCTCCTCTCTCGTCGGTGGATTCCGTAGCTTTACTGCCCTCACTGTAAAGAATCCCTTCCTTTGTTGTGAATGAAATCTCCGCTCTTCCCGTCTCAGAGGGCGACCTCTCGTTCTTTGTACATTTCTGTTAATGAAGAGCTCTTTATGTCGGCCCCGCACATATTTATACAAAATAATGAATGAAGATAATTACATTTGCTAATTTGGCAGAAAAAACAGCACCAGAGTAAATGAGTTTAGAAAGACAGAATCTCAGCGTCCCTGCTCTATCATTATTCTGACAAAATACAGAGATTGCAGCTTTTTTAAGAGGTAACTCATCAAGCCACCAAAGGATAGTGGGAGTTATAGTGCAACAATTCCTAGAGTGCCAAGTTCCAATCCATATTCTAAACCGCAATTAAAATATCTTTTTTTTTTGGTGCCGTGAAACAAAATTCAGTTTCCTAAAATTCACACCGATTCCCAGTCAGAGATTTGTGCGTTTATTTTGGTTCTGATTAAAATTGCCAATTGTTTCTCAGTGGGAATTTAATTTCTAGATTATTTTCGGCTCTTCTTGCAATTACTCTGATTGTTCCTTCCTTCGTCCTTAAAGTGACAGTTAAGTCGAAGTTATGGAAATTTGCAGCTTTGGACTTGGAAATTCTGGTTGTTTATTAACTCTTTATTTGCCTGCACCTTGTCAAGGTGCCGCGCATGGAAAGGGGATATTGCGTATTGTCTCTATGTGAGAGGAGACTGGAGGTGAAAATTTTTAAATGAAAATGTCATTTGGTTGACATCAGTAGTCCTTTAAAGTTTTTAGTGGCATTATTTAAGATATATATGTTAATATAAATTATTGTAATCCAGGGTCGGACTAGGGATACAAATCAGTCGTGGCACTTTAAGGCCAGGAGCCAATAAATAACATATGTCTAGTCTTTGGCAGCCACACGGATTCGGCCTGCGGCTGGCCACTTAAAGACCGTATGCCGTACGAGTGGCAGTGAAAGGAGGTCATCGGTGCCATCTGGCGCTGGACCACCAGGCGTTTACCCAGTCTGACAGATGGCTGGTCCTGGTCTGTTGTCATCTAAATCACTTCTTTAATGACACTTGGCTCAGAGAGGTTGGTTCAATAAAATTACAGTTGCCTTCCTAGGACAACTTGGTTGTTGCCAACCGGTTGCCTTGATGATGAAATCTGGTTGCAGTCCTGGGAATTTGTGCTGAACACCACGGCATCTCTAGAGGTTGTAGTACAGAAAGGCATTGCCGTATACTTACCGCCATTCCACCGAGAACCGTTCGGCTTGTTCGGTATACGCAGATCAGAAACGTTCCGCTCGACTCTACTTACTCTTCATCTGCTTTTAAATCGGTTGAAATGTTCTTAATAAACAGCTGTCACCTGGAAATGTCATTATCTGCTGCCTCGGCTCTCGTGATGCGCTTTTTGAACCATAATTAAAATCTCTATAATAGAACAATCTCCCTCGAAAGTGTTTTTCTCAGTTTTCAAAACTCAGTTACTCTGTGAATAGTAATTACTGAGACCGGAGTCATATATTTTATACAGGTTTAGGACCTTTTGTGGATTACTCATGCTTTTTTTGTTTATTAAAATAGGGTGACCACTTTAATGGTGGGCACTTGCAATGGCAATAAAGAGGGCTGTGTTGGTGTCAGGACTCCAGGACTCCAGTGCTGACACCAACGTCCTTTTGTCCCCAGCGCCCTTCTTGGATAGTCCCCCGATGCTCTCGGGCAATGCTCCTCCAAAGTAGCCGGTCCAGAGTCCGCTGCCTGGCATCGCAGCAGACCGTGCCCCAGCCACAGGCGTGATTGTGACATGACTGACCCCGGCTGATCCGTATAACCTTTCCTAACCTCGTCTTCACCCTGAACTCCCTATATCAGCTCCGACTCTTCATTTGCTGATTACCCTCTTTTGGTGTAACACCCCTGTGCTGTTTCAGTGAATTTATTCATTTTGATCTGGCTACTCCTGACCATGCTATCCATTATACATTTTGGCCTGACGTTACCTGTCTAATATCGACCCGGCTGCGTTTTGACCTCGTGTACCGTCTAGGGATTCGGTTGCTCTTTCTGGTGCCTGACCTCTCTGGGGACACCTATCCACCCAGCTGCATTCATAACACATGTGATTCCTTCACACATACATACTAGTACACGCTTCTATTATTGAAGGTACACTCTAGCCTCATATGCATGTTAATGTGAATGATGTCTGCGTTACCTTATAATTAAACATTTTTTTAATTGTTTTTTTTTACCCAAATTCATAGAGGAAGTCATCAGAATCCTTGGCCCCTGCGCACATGCGCATTCTGCGCTGACATGACAGTGTCTGCCGTCCTGGTATAAAAAGTTGCCATGCAGTTGTTGCAGGGCATGCTAATGATGCACATACACCATAACGTGACTTTTGTTGCTACGTGTTCCCTATTTATACTGTTATGGACCCTCAATGTACCCAGCTGTATGAGTATCCTCCTGATCACATATTTATCGGGGATTGAGTTCTTTGGTTTCAGACTTTGCCTGCCGCCGGCCCTGACCTTATCCAGATTATCCACATTACCCTTTTTAACTTTGCTTTGGACTTCATGGTGCATATGATTGCTTGAGTGTTGCTTTAAGCAGCATACAAAGTAGCTGGGGTAGGCATAGAAGCTGACAATCTACCAATGGGGATTCATTTGGTTTATGGTGGATGATGAGGGTGGGAGTTCAACAACAGATGTAGAGGCCAAGCTTGTCGCTATATCTTTATTAAATCTCCATTGCTTAATTTTTATTAATTCCTTACTAATGGAGTTTACCTAACATGAACTTCCAAGACATGTGCATTTTTGACATGATGTCTTCTGTGAACTGAAGGAGGTGTTTTCTTGGAACGGATTAGAGTCGAGTGAAATTATAATTGAACATATTCTCATGACTCATGGGAACAGAAACTTGTCACTGTTGCTTGGATCCTCTTTATGCCAGTTTTACTTATTATCCAGGGAGGAAAAAAGCTTAATCAGAAGTAATGATATTGTTTTATTTTAAACGTAAATGAACAATATGTACTCTGTGTGTGTATATATATATATATATATATATATATATATATATACATACATACATATATATATATATATATATATATATATATATACCTCCTGCTAGAACAAAAAAAATAACATATATTTTTTTCTAGCATACATATATATATATATATAGTAGCAGGAGGTATCTGTCGGTATTTGCCAGGTGTGCCAGTTGGCCAGTTCAGTCCTGTTGTTGTCTTGCACTAACTCATTAGTGTTAATAGCCTTGCAAAGGTCCGGCACAGTCTCCTAAAACAATGCACGTAGAGTGCAGGAATTGGAGAACTTCTTTCTCGGGTTGACATCGGGATTCCAATACATTATTTATTAAAGGGTCTTGGGAAACGAAGGAACATTTCCATGAAACGCCTTGCCTTTGGTAGACGCAGATGTGATGCCGGAGCAAAAAAATTAAACAAGAAAAAAATGTGATATAGAATATTATGGATAACCGAAAGTTTCTAGGTTGGAAAAAGTAGTCTCCTAATGCACTAATACCGTCAGGCCAGGTAGCTGCTAATACCGTCAGGCCAGCTAGCTGCTAATAGCGGCAGGCCAGCTAGCTGCTAAAACCGTCAGGCCAGCTAGCTGCTAAAACCGTCAGGCCAGCTAGCTGCTAAAACCGTCAGGCCAGCTAGCTGCTAAAACAGTCAGGCCAGCTAGCTGCTAATACCGTCGGGCCAGGTAATAGATACTAAAACTGATAGTCTGTCCCTTGGAGTAACTTCACCAGATGTTGGTTATCACAATTATCAGCTAGCCTTTGGAAACCAAAAACTGGCAGAGAATCATAGTTCAACAACAAGCGTCTCTCCCAAGAGTCCATGTCTCCTCCCCTGATGGGTATGAGGGTATCGCAGGGTTCTACTGCCCTAAAAGTCACAATAATGTATTGGGAGGCCGACAACAGCTGGGTAGATACTTGTTCAGAATGTTATAATAAAAAGGCATGTTACAGATGAGGACGTTTACGACATGTAGGTAACTCTGGGGGCGTTCAGCGAAACCTCCCGTTGAAACCAGTTTAACCAGCTCGATATTTCATCTGCCTGGATAAATGCTGCTAACCCAGTAAGGGCAGAAGGTGTGTGCCGCTGGTTGCATATCAGAAATGTAAACCATCGCTTATCCTCACCACCGCTTCTTCCTGGTTCCATGTGAAAGCCTTAAATCCCTTCCCATTCTATTTATTTTCTAGAGGAACCACAATTAGTTAATATGGTATATATGTAATATTACACCTCGATATCTCCTCCAGTCTTGGAGCTAATAATAGACTGCATTTCTTCCAGACGTCCAAGCACACGCATGTGCGCCCGGCGCCCGCCCATACATGTTGTGTAAATCCTAGTTTTAAATAATAAACCCTGAATCTAAAGGGTTTTAAAAAACGCCGGCGTTGGGTTAGGATTAACCCCTTAATGACAAAGCCTGTACATGTACGGGTTCAAAATGCATTGTTTTCAATGGGTTTAGGGACCGCCCATTGTCCTTAAGGAGTTAAGGATTATTAAACCTTTAATATCCCCAAATTCTATATGAAAGTTTTCCTCTGATGATAAAAGTCTGATTATTTAGGATCCGCGATGAAGGGTATTTCAGTGCCAATTGGATATTCGTGGCAGCTGGCAAATAACTGGGGGAAAACATAAGCGCGCGATGAACGTGTCCTTCTCATAGATTGAAAGGGGTGTAATTTCAGAAGAGAGGGCGAAGGATCAGCCCCTCCGTTTAATAAAATGTAATTGACGGTAAAAGTAATTATGATATTTCCGCAGATGTTGTTAAAATGGCATTTGTATCCCGCGTATAAATATCCATCGAGTCTTCCGCTGGTAGGGAACACCAAAGCTTGCAAGACACATGATACAAGCGGAGATCTTAACATTAATTAAAGCGAATCTAAAGACAGTAAGAAGATGAGACGGCAGGAAGAGAACATGCAGGAGATTAGAATTAGCAGAGAGAGAGCGAGGAAGGCGGCGGGTCCTCAGACTGACGGGGGGGTACGGGACCCAGTGTAAGAGACAGACGAAACAGGAGGGCAGACATTAGGGACCCATGGCAGCCGTGTCTTGGGACCCCTCAACAGCAACCTACAACCACCATAGTTTGGAGGTCTTTGCAGCCATCGGCATAGACGTCTCGCCCGGTAACATAGTAATTTAGGTTAAAAAAAAGACCCAAGTCCATCAAGTCCTACCCTTCTACTGACCCTTCCTGCTTCTTGTATCCAGAAGCTCTAAAATAGTAACGTTTATTCTATCATTTATAGCCCAGTATGTTCTGCTTCCTCTGTCGTGGTCTGTGCATCACCGGCCGGTATGGAGCGCTTCAATACGACATTACGAGTTCTTGGAGAGATCTATGCCGGTTGAGCATAAGATACATTAGGATACAATCAGGCTTTATTTATAAAGACAGCTCTGGACGGAATAAAGAAACATTCATGATCGAAAGGGAGCCGGAAATACCGAAAACCATAGAAGGCTTATAAAGGCTTCTCTTTGATCTCTCCAATGGACCTATTTATGCTATGGAGGCTCAGCCGGCTCAGCAAAGCCTCCATATACTTCATTAAAAGACACAGCATGTCGGTATAAGATCTCCTGTCCCAGCTCTCCTTTCCTTAAAGCTGTGCAGTGCCTTTTATTGTATTTGGAATGGCGACCACGGAGGGGGCTTCTGATGGCGCTGACCTAGGTCGGGCCAAGGGCGGCCAGAAAGGTAAATAGAGCACTGCGTGCAATGCTTAATGTTTGAGTCAAGCATATGCAACTGGCAAGATCAACCAGGTGGTCCCTGTTGGCAGTCATTCAACGGGAGTTAGATGCATCATGAGGAAGATAAGGACCAACGACTTATTAAGGTTCGAGTCTTTACAGGACTCGAGCAGATTTCTATGTTTCTAAACGAGCCTCTGCATTTTTTATAAAGCTCCCACCAAGAGATGGATTCAAATCACTGAGCACTTGAGAAAAGCAGGGGGCCGTATACATGTACCTGCTCTAGGGCTCCCCCTGCTGGTGCTCCTCCCAAGCCATCCCTCTATGGCACAGATCAGTTTTCATTCTCTACTTTTAGTGATGAGATATAGTCGGTGACAGCAGGGTCATCTCCTGCATGAAGTGCTTAGTTGACCTTGGATAATGCATAAGTAATGTGGGAACATTTCCTAATAATCACCTGGCTGATTAAACTATGCATTATGCAGGGCCAGCTTGAGAAATGTACCAGGGATGACCTTCCATCACGCATAAAAATTCTTTAAAAATGCATTAAAACCTCAACATCCCTGGACTCCCTGAGGTTTGGGTCTCAGTTTTAACCGCCCATACATCCCATGTAGTTATTCCATTGCCCATCGGGCCTGGCTGAGGGCGATGTGAGTAGCGAGAGAACCACCTTGAAAAACAACCATTTATAAAAGCATAAAGCCTTGGAAACGTTCCATGATTCTGTTTTACTTTATCTTTTTTCCCTTTTTTTGCAATAGTTTATTTAACGTAACCTTGTGCGGCTTCGCTGTCGTTTTCAGATATACATTTCTGTTAACGTAATTGTAAAAAATTCAGCTCTTACATTTTTTACATAAATACACGAAAATGTCAAGGATGGTGGCTGCAGACTTTTATTTCGTTACATTCTCACCTGGGGTTTTTTTAATATGTTTTTTTTTTTGCATTAGCTGTTTGTTCAAAGGCTTCGACAGATTGAAGGGAACATTTTTGCTGTTCTGCGCACGTCTTTGTTGCGCTGTATAATGCGGCGATACAATAGTCTGGAGGCACGACTACTGCTAAAAAAAAAAAAAAGACCTTGACATAGAATTCGCCAGCGGATCAGACTTATTCGGCCCCATCTAGTCTGCTGTAAAGGTCTTAATCTTTCCCTGATCTTCTCATAGAATCAGGAGCCCTATGCCTATCCCTTGGATGTTTAAATTCTCCCAATATATTAGCCTCCACCACTTCTGCTGGGGTGCTGTTCCACGTATCTACCACCCTCTGAGTAAAATAGAACTTTCTTACATTCCATCTAAGCCTCTGGCTCTCTAGTGTTAGACTATAACCTTCTATTTCTCCTCCTATCAATTGAGCTTCCCCCTGTACTTAAATCCCTCTTTCTAATATATTAATATCCTTCTGGAGATGGGGGTCTCCAGAACTGCCCCCAATACTCTAGATGAGGCCTGACCAGACATCTGTAACGTGCCAGAAACAGCCCCGTCTTCCTGCTACTAATCCTGCAGGGGGGTTGTTAAGCTGAGAGGGTGGTAGATAAATGGAACAGCCTCCCATCAGATGCGGCAGAGGTTAATACAGTGGGCGAATTGAAACGTGAATGGGATAGACATACGGCTCCTGAATCTAAGACAAGATCAGGGACACAAAATGCCGTAGCCACAGAACTCCCTGCTTCTGCCCCATCTATGCACACATTTGCCAGTAATCAGAAGAATCAGACTTAAATCCAGGTGGAAGGACTGCCCCAGATAATACAGGACTGTTGGCAGAGATTAGAGGGTCTGAAGGTGCTGTGACTATCTTATGTACTCCCTAATGGAGCCGAGATCTGCCTCTGTTGACAAAAAACATTCCCCTACCCTGACAGAGCACCCTCGTCTTGTTTGCCATATTATCTTCCAGCTTGCCATTAAGTACTCGGGTGGGCAAGCGCCCCACGGCATCGGTGCGGCCACGCTCTGCGAGGATTTATCAAAAGCATGGTGGGGTCCGGAAATATTTCAGGGGCGAGCATCTCTAAGTAGTTGATTCTACTAATGATCTTTGCCACGTGGCAACCCAATTATTATATTATTATTATTATTTGTTTTATATATATATCACCATCATATTCCATAGCGCTGTACAATTATTACACAACATTATATGAATGTTATGAATAGGATAAGAAAAACCCAGTTTGAAACAATTCTTAGTAATGGAGCCACAAGGACTATCACCGATTAGATACCGGGAGTTAAATAGTTTATGGTCAATTATTATTATTATTTATTGTTTTATATAGCGCCATCAAATTCTGTAGCATCAATAATAATAATAGTCCTAAAGCGAGGCCAGTATCCGAGTTATTCTGTACAGAGCCCCGTCGCTCACAGATCAGCATTTTCTAACATACATGAGCTTGGAATTAGTAGCCCGACGGGCAAGTTAGAACTCGCCCGGCATCTGAGTTATTTTACCGATTACTCTCCAGCTGTTTGAGGCGTGATATTCATTGTTACGTTGTAATAAATGTATGTTCTAAATAATATTGTGATCAGTAATATAGCACAGAAAAAAATAAGCAAAAAAAGTCAATCTTTTATAGATAATGTGTATTTTATGGGAGCGGCGAGTGTAACTTTCCAAAGTTTTCAGTATCTGCGTGGTTATTCCTCCCCGTTACATTACTCCTCCTCTTTAGCGGCCGTTCATTGGTTCTGACAGCCGTTGTAGGAGGGGTTAGGAGAAGGGAAGTCATTAGTAAAGCTTTTTAGTTAATATACCAGTAAACTTTTTATTCAAAGGGAGGCTGGGGAGGTCCATTTTTTTTTTACGTAAAATATGATTTATTTTTAAATGGTTTATTTATGGCCTTTATTGTGATATTAAAGAAAAAAAACCTATATATTAAATATAAAAATACAAAAATTGTATTTTATTGAATCAATTTTTTTCTAGAAACGAGAATTTATCTGTGCTTTTAATACGATAATAGAAATTTTTTAAAAAAACGAAATGATTGTTGAAACAATCCTTCATTTCTGGTGTCCCCGTATGCAAATGAACCACTGCAGAGAAGAAATGTCATTTGCATGCGGGTACAATCTCCTGTTCCATGTGGAGCTAATGAGACCAAAGGATGTCAGCGCCGGTGGAAGCAGACAGAGGCGTAATAAGTAGATAAAGCCTATTAAAAAATAAAAGATTTAGGACTCTGAACCTTGTTCCAAACAACAGCAAATAAATGATGGTAGTAAATCTGTTATTTTCCTTCTTTCTAGTAAATAATTAATGATAATTATTACTAAAATAAATAATAGTAATAATTTCTTTGAAATACAGGAGATATTAATCATTTGGAAGTCAGTCCTTATCACCAAGAATACAGGCTTTCAGGATCTCATCTCCTTGAAATGCTGATCCTAAAATGTCCAAAGCTAGAAAACCGAGTTCTGAGTGCTTATTATTTATTGTTTAATTAAGCGCCATCATATTCTGTAGCGCTGTACAATGGGCAAACAGGACATAACAAGTTGTATATGAAAAACATCAGACAAGGAGGAGCTTACAAGTGTTCCTCTTTGTAACCCAAATCCCTGTACCCCTCTTTCCTTCCCTGATGTCCCGCTTTCCTCCCCATGTCCCTCTTTCCTCCTCTGATGTCCCTCTTTCCTCCTCTGATGTCCCTCTTTCCTCCCCTGATGTCCCTCTTTCCTCCCCTGATGTCCCTCTTTCCTCCCCATCTCTTTCCTCCTCTGATGTCCCTCTTTCCTCCCCTGCTGTCCCTCTTTCCTCCCCTTCTGTCCCTCTTTTCTAGGAGGGTTGTACAGCCCTAAAAGCCCCAATAATGTGTATAGGAACAGCAGTAAGTGCCAAAATATACTTGATTCACTTTTGATGAATCAATAAACATATAAAACACCCATAAGTAATGGGTAATTAATTATTATACTTTATAGGCCCAGATTTTTTTCATTTTGTTTTTAGTCCGTTAGTTTTTTCGGACAGTGAATTTCATTCTCTGCCCTTTCCAGTTGGAGCTGATACTGGGAAGAAGCAGACGAAGAAACGAGGCAGAAGAATAAGATGGAAGAGTGTGACAGAGAGCGAGTGCGAGCGTTAGAGCAACGAAAACAATGAAATGCTTCATTTTCCATTGTTTCGTTGGGGTCTCTCCTCATTTTTGGACATTTGTAAAAATGAACAAAATTGCTAGGTTAAAAAGCACAATATAGACAGTTTTGTAGACTGATTGATGTCAAGTTCCTTTAGACTGAAAATGCCTGTAAGTGTCACAGCTTTTAACGTCACTAAATTATTTATTAAAACTACCGATAGTTTGTGCATTCAGTCTGTCATTCAGCGTAATTGATTTGGAGAAATTTGTTTAAAATTTCACTTCCTTTGAGAGAGAAGGCGGAAGTTTGCTTGTTTTTTTTTAAAGGGGAAAGTTATATTTATCTCCTTGAACATGACATCCAGCACTGTTTACAGTAATATAACCCCCCACGCTGTATACAGTAATATAACCCCCCAGCAATGTATACAGTAATATAACCCCCAGTGCTGTATACAGTAATATAACCCCCCCAGTGCTGTATACAGTAATATAACCCCCCCAGCGCTGTATACTGTAATATAACCCCCCCCCAGTGCTATATACAGTAACAGGGCCGGCCTTAGGGGTGTGCGACCTGTGCGGCCGCAAAGGGCGCCATGGCAACATGGGCGCCTGCCCGGGACTTAAATTAAAGCATCGTTTTTTTGTTTTGTTTATTTTTTTAACTTTATTTAACATCCTCCATATTAAAGTTTTTTTTAAACTTTATTTAACATGGAGGATGTTAAATAAAGTTAAAACAAACAAAAAAACGATGCAGGGGCACCGAGTTGTCGCTCGTGAAGTTTTGCAGCAACCGCTCGGCACCCCTCACTCTCCGTGAATCCGTCGCGGTGCCGGCGTTTCATGCTGTGAAGTGCGCACCGCGGCAGATCGGGAAGACGGACGCCTCCCGCTCCCACCGCAAGACTCCGACAACGAGGTAAGTAAGGATAGGGAGAAGGGGCAGAGGACGGGCATTGAGAAGGGGCGGGGGGGAGGCAGTGAGAAGGGGAAGAGTGGGGGGGCAGTGAGAAGGGGATGGGGGGGCGCCAGAGGAATAGTCCGCACAGGGCGCCAGAACTCTTAAGGCCGTCTCTGTACAGTAATAACCACCAGTGCTATATACAGTTATTGCACCTCAGTGATGTATACAGTAATAACCCCCAGCGCTGTATACAGTAATATAACCCCCCAGTGCTGTATACAGTAATTACCCCCAGCGCTATATACAGTAATAACTCCCTCGCTGTATACAGTAATATAACCCCCAGCGCTGTATACAGTAATATAACCCCCAGTGCTGTATACAGTAATAACCCCCAGCGCTGTATACAGTAATATAACCCCCCCAGTGCTGTATACAGTAATAACCCCCAGCGCTATATACAGTAATAACCCCCAGCGCTGTATACAGTAATAACCCCTAGCGCTGTATACAATAATATAACCCCCAGCGCTGTATACAGTAATATAACCCCCAGCGCTGTATACAGTAATAACCCCCAGCGCTGTATACAATAATATAACCCCCAGCGCTGTATACAGTAATATAACCCCCCAGCGCTGTATACCGTAATATAACCCCCCAGTGCTGTATACAGTAATATAACCCCCCAGCGCTGTATACAGTAATAATCCCTGCCAGCGCTGTATACAGTAATATAACCCCCCAGCGCTGTATACAGTAATATAACCCCCCAGCGCTGTATACAGTAATATAACCCCCCAGTGCTGTATACAGTAATATAACCCCCCAGTGCTGTATACAGTAATATAACCCCCCAGCGCTGTATACAGTAATAATCCCTGCCAGCGCTGTATACAGTAATATAACCCCCCCAGCGCTGTATACAGTAATATAACCCCCAGCGCTGTATACAGTAATATAACCCCCAGCCCTGTATACAGTAATATAACCCCTACATTCTACTATAAGGTGTCTAATATTTTCAGCTGTCTGATATTACTCTATATGGATGTATTTATTACACTGGTTCTGTTGGCTGCCCAATGCTATATATTTTTTTCCCAGCCCTGGGTAATGCGATTCTCCTTCCTTCTGCGTTTTGCTGGAAATGTATCCCCAAGGGCAAAACACTTTTTGTTAATTTTGAAGATAAACATAAAAACAGTTAATATCACAAGCAATTGAAATTTACAACATAGCTCCAAAAATCCATATCTATAATCAAGGTAAATAATTAACTGGCCATTCAGATCATTAGCCGGTCACCGCTGGTGTAAATTTCCCTGCAGGCAAAGTTCTCGATAGCATGATTAATAAGTTACTGTATATAAAGTGTTTGGCTGTAATACCGCTGCAGAAGGGAAACGTGCTTTCCGCCCAAACTGTAACAATGTAGCCTTTACGGGATGCGGTTTTTTGTTATTAATGCACTTTACTGACCCAAAGCAATGGAAAATCACACCAACGCTTGGAAACAGTTAATTCCTCTGTGTGCTAGAACTCAAAGGGTTAATGCACTTGGGTCACTAGAATGCTTCTTTTCAATTCAGTAATTGGGGGGTTAATAATTAATTCTTTGGTTATAAGAGGATATAGATGTAAGCTCCCTTCAGCAGGACCCTGTTGTTTCTTTATGTCTAATTGTTATGTTATATACGACTTGTTATGTCCTGTTTACCCATTGTACAGCGCTACGGAATATGATGGCGCTATAAAACTATATAAAAGTTTTGCTTGTGCCAACCACCCCTCCTCGGAGACTTCAGTGAGTGTCCTCTTCGGAAGAGACCCTGGACGGTCCAGCCCTTCCTCGACTTCAACCTGGGAGGGAAGGAAGAGTCTCCATATCCCCGTAGAGGGTGAGTGTAGCCTCAGAAGAAGAAGATTGAGGACCTGGTTTCCCTCTCCCCCTAAACCACTTGGAGCACCTGCCGTCATTTTCTTCTCTTCACAGCGACGGAGCATTAAGCACCCTTCGTATCTCCGGCGGGCTGCCCAGGGGCTCGTAACTCCCAGACGCTTCTAGAACGGAAGCAAGAAATGATGGTGACTCCTACGAGATCTCAGCCAGGCTCTGAAGGATATCTCGGGCTCCCATAGGCGCGCACAACAAGTCCTAGCATCCTTTAAAGAAAAATAAATATGTCTTACGGATGGGAAGTGGACGGGTTTATGGTGTTTAGGTGGTGGGGTGAGATGGAACCAGCTGGCTCCTTGCTTTCTTTCTCCTCGCCAACTCATTTCTATAGGTATTGGGGGGATAAATGAATGTGGAGCTCCAGCTGGTTCTGGTGGAGGGGCCGGCTCATGCTCGCCAATCTGGCCCATACCCCACCCCCTATGCATGGCTAACCCCACCCCCCAGCTCAGTCCCTCCCACTTCCCTCCGTGATGTAACCGACGCTCACAGTTTGTTTCCCTCTTGTGAGCGTTTGTCTGCGGCGGGAAGAAAGCAGAACTCTCCGCAGGCCGCGCTCGGCGTGAAGTTACACAATATTATCTGTGGAGAACAAGAAACTACAGTTTAACTGTTTAGCCGCCAAGCTTCCTTGCTAAATACTTCACAATATTGCGTTTCTGTGCAAGTTCAGCTCTTTATAGAGCTTTTTACTCCCGAGACTGTCCTACAGCCTTAAAGGAACAGCGCTTTCTTAATGGCTCACCTTGATTCTAACCCCAAAAACGCTCCATGGGACGGGGCTAAGAAGAGTCGCCTTGTCATCAGGGTACTTGAGTGTCTGTCCTCGCGCAGGATTTTCCATACAATCAGCTATTTATGTTAATCATATGGGTAAAGTTGGCTCGCGCCGGAGCTGGGATGCAGTCCTTGCAGAACGTTTAAAACAGGACAGTCAACATCCTCATGCGTTTCCCTGTAAATGTGCCGTATGCAGTTATTTGACAGCAAACCTTCTGTCTGTCTGTCTTTAACCTAGATCAGGGGCGTCCAACCTGCGGCCCTCCAGCTGCTGCAGGACTACATCTCCCATAATGCTCTTTCAGCTAAGGGGTTGGCTGAGGAGGATGGGAGATGTAGTCCTGCAGCAGCTGGGGGGGGGCCGCAGGTTGGACACCCTTGACCTAGATGATTACTCATGGGCTATTACATCATGACTCCAACTCTCCCACTTTGCACAAGACAGTCCCAATTTTGCCGCTCTATCCCCCTGAGCTTTACCAGTGTCCAGCTTTTCAGGACAGAGGTAGAGCTCAGTGCATTCCCGCGGTCCCGACTTCATTCTCTGGTGTCTGGGACTCCGGGGAGTGCATACTCCTCGGTTTCATTAGACCCCTGTCTCATTTCACCTCTTCCCTCGCTTGCCCCTACTATGTCAGGAAGCATACTTAGGTACACCGGATAGCGTGTGACAGCTGCCCCATAGATCAGCGGGACTTCACTTTGCATTTATGTGCAGCCACGTACAACTATGAGAGTCCAAGTGCCTTTTGGAGTATACTAGTGGAGCGGTCAGCTGCTATTTATGTGTATATGTATATATTCTCAGATATAGAACCTGTTCACCTTATAGTTAAGCAGGCTTCCTGCATAGAAACAGGTAAACGAAGCAAAAGTCCAACTCCAGCATCACGCCAAAGCATGCATCTGAAAATGAAGCAAACATGAATATATAATAATATATAATAATATATAATAATATATCCTGAATATTCACTCCATTAGTAGCACCTTGGTAGACGTTCCTTGGGCAGCAGTTGGGGCGAGTCGTTTTGGGGACTTGTTGACTGCTCCTTTCGGGTTGGATGGAGGGGCCTTTGGTGAGCAGCAATTTGCTTTCTCAGAATCAGACGATGGGTCTGGCCGTTGACTGGGTAATTCTGTGACATCCGGGGTCCTTTTTTTCCGCGTCCTCTGTGTTTCGGGGCCAAAGTTGCCGTTTCCGCTTGGACCATAGTTCTTTTACAGAATTTTAGCAACCTACCTACAGGATGCGACCCATCGCAAAGTCTCAACTTCTGCTTCCACATAACGTGGGAAATTTCCATTTGTGTTTTGTTTGCGAGCGGTAATTCCATAAAGCATGCGGCCGTCCTTAATCTGGATTATATCGTTAGGACAAGAGAGTCAGGCTCCGGTTACGGTTCATGTGGTTTCCTAATTACGCATTAGAGGAGCCATCAGAAGAGTCGCTAAGTGGATGTGGACATGTAAAGCAAATAATAATAAATTACGGATGATTTCATATCAAGACGAGATGCCTTTTGTAAGCAAAAAAAAAATGTCTTTAAAGGTGCTGTCCCACTTTCTCTGCTGAATTTAAGACTTTTGTAACCAAAACGCAACATTAGACACATTATTCTGAGCACGGTTAAATGTCCAAAACCCTTCCCAGAAACAATGATGTGATCATGTAATATTTGAACTTATTGACTTTTTTGTCATGTGACAGGAAATTTTTTTTTTTTTTTTTTACTGTAGAAACGGAATTTCGAGAATTTCTGGGTCATACCATCCACGGTGCTTACAAATTTTAGCATATTTTAAATAGATAAATCCTAACACTTTATGGGAATTCTAGACCATAAGGAGAGACTTTCTGCCACTTAACCCATTGAGCATCAGAGTACTAAAGACCTCCCTAACGTATCGCTCACCAAGTTACTTCCACTCCGTAAACCGAAAGTTTAGGAATACCTACGTCTGTCATTACCTTCTTCACGTGGCTTTCTTCAAAATAGCGGCAGTGAGTATTTTTGCTGAATGAAAACACGTAACTGTTCTATTTTCACGTGCTTTATTTACAGTATCATCAGCGATCTATTTACTGTATAGACAAAAACGGATAAAACACCCGCAGGGAGAGTAAAGCTGCAGCGTCACAATGAATGGAAGCGGGGATGGCTGACTGATTGGCAGGCCTTCGGGGTACGGCCGCGTTCCCTGAACCCAATAGCGGTAGGGTTTGTAGCCCCCGCGTCTTTCTGGCACGCAAATTATTATTTATTCGTTTATATAGCGCCATCATGGTCCGCAGCGATGTACAGAGCAGGAGGTGAACGCAGCGATGGGCCGGCCGAGCAGAAAATAATAATGTTTATGGATATAAGTACTGGCAGAAAGGAGGAGAAGGTATAGGAAAGATGAGCTAGATGGGAGAAAGGGAAGAAAATAACCTTTAAGTGCGTAAGACGGTGCGAGCGCCCCTTTAAATCAGCAAGAATTCATGAAACACAGGTGAGTTGGTGCTTTATGCAAAATAAACTTTCCAGGGCTGGCCCTTCGTTGTGCATAGTGAAACTCATGTCCGGAAAGCGTCGCCTTTAGTGAAAACAGACCTTGGTTTGCTTTACAGACCCCTAAAATAAAAAAGAGGTGTCTCTGTCCCTTTAAATCCTTTCCACGCAGGGATCCGTGTCAGCTCCCTCAGATGGCTCGGCGGCAGTAAGGGGTTAACCCGACGGCTGCTGTGTACATGTAACAGGATCTGGAGGAGCTGTGATACATTTTTGGCATGAGGCGGAGAGGAGCTGCCGCCCGTAATGTCTCAGGACACTCGAGCTCTCCGCTTCCCTCGCGCAGTACTGTACTTCGTATCGGGAACTCGGGAAAACGCGCTGATCCCACCTGTTACATCTGCCGGTACCAGACGGGTTCCGAGGCGGGGGGCTGCCGGACCGGGGGGCTCCTCCTAACCCATGTCTATGGAGATCTCACAGCGAGCCGCAGGACATTTCAGATCCGTAAGTCAATGATTCGCCTGGGCGAGTAGTTTTGGAAATAGCGGATGGCTTTGACAGACAGTTACCCGTCATTAGGGAACGTAGGGAACGGGTAATTAACTTCCCCGTAGCCACATAGTGTTGGGGTGGCCAGAAGGATTAGTTATGCATCGAGCAGTCGTAGTACATACTGGCTCCCAGCCCTGTGCAGGTGGTAAGAAGTGTAATGCAATGGCACTCACAGTTTAAAGGGACTTGCTGTCCAGTTGGAGGCATAGAAGAGGTGCGTGTGTCGCATGTAAAGCCCCTACCGTGATATTTCTTGTTAAACATTTTAATAATAATAATAATATAAGCCATTATTATGCGCTTTCGCTGCTTGTTTAGGGAACTGTTTGCGTTAAACTGATGGAATGGCGCATGTTTGATGGAATGGCGCATGTTTGATGGAATGGCGCATGGGATCTCTCTGGGTTTTGCCCGGAGACTCCGGGGGAAAGCGTTGCTTCTCCGGGATCTCACCGGAAAGCTCCAGGTCGCGGGAGCAGCATTGTGACACAGCCCACTCCCCGCCAACACCCCCCTTAAATAGCGGCATCAGCGGGGCTGCCCACCGACGTCAGCGGGGCTTCCTGCCGGCATCCCGCAAGGGGGGCTCGGGGTAGCCGGAGCTGTAAAGTTCCCAGGTATGCTTATGACCTGCCCCTGGGAAGCCTGCCACAGGAGGCCGGGGTGTATCTATTTTAGGTAAATTAACTCTCAAAATGTAGATGAATAAAATGAAATATATCCTTAGTCTCAGAAATGTTTTTTTTCCGGGGTCCACAAAAAAACTCCAGAATATATTTATTCATTTTATTTTGGTTCTAAATGGAACGTATCATTCTGGGTCATTATTATTAATAATAATAATACTGATAATATGATAAAATACAGCTTACACATATTTGCACCTTGACGCCTAGTCCTAGTGGAGCCGTGCTTCTTGGCAGCTATCTTGATGCCCCCTCATCTCATCATCACTCTTAAATGTATTTGGTTCAGATCCTCTGACCATTCTATACGCCCTTCATTCTCATCCACGTTCCGTTTCTCATTCATTTCGTCAGCGCCTCTGCCCATATTGCTCTTAATCTTCCCAGTTGGGTTTCCAGAGCAACCAATGAAGAGCCAACGCGGGGCAGATCATGGAAGCCAGGAGCCACTTGGCACGTTCACCAAGGACTCCCTCTCGTGGCATAACACTAGTTTGTCCTAGAAGTTCTCCTTGTCCAACACTGCCCATTAGTGACTCCAGATCTAAAGTGGTTTATAAGAGAGACATTTTGCTAAAATGGTTGTTTTTAATTCGTATAGTGAATAAGTGGAAAGGAATGCCGGATGGCGTGGATGTCACTGTGTCTGGAGGTCACTAATATCTGAATTAGCGTGAGTTTTTTTTAAATCAACAGCCTTGAATGAGCAAAGCCCCGTTTGTCCCTGAAATGCCATATTTAACAAAACATGTAGAAAAAAAAGTGATAATAAGTCAAATTATCCGTACAGCACCGCACTTTATGTGAATAACGTGATTTATGGAGCATTACTGACAACAGGCAAAAATTTGGGGGTATATCCACTAAACCCTAGATTACCACATCAGCCATTTTTTTCCAGGACGTTCATTCCACGTATTTCTGACCGACGCGTAAAGTGCTGCCTCGGGGTACTGAGCCACTGAACCTGGCTCTGCCACTATCTGCCAAACCCCGTAACTCCAGGCAAATGCACGGCCGGCTATCTCCATGACTTAATCCCACAAAACCATAATCCCTGCTCATACCATGGAATGTTGTTTAATCAAACATTTCTGGTTTAATGTCCCCCGGATACAAAACTAGGGCAACAAAAGATCAAAAAAGCCATTTAATAATTTTTTTGAATGCTTTCCAATTAGAATAAATGCTGGGCTTTAATAATTATTCTAGCGGCCTTCTGGGTCAGAACGCGGAGCCTCCAGAAAGGAAAATATTAAGTTTAATAATTAATTCGTAATAAACTGGTTTTCCACACAAATAGTTCTTGTAGAACGTGATATGAAAGCCCCCCTGGGGTTACGGGGGGGCAGGGTCCCTTTAAAGCCGGTTGTTCTTATCTATGAGACCCTGTCTGTCTACTGACACAAGACCCTTACTATTACACTACACGCTTTAAACTTCATCCGAGCCAAACCTCAATAAACATAACAGACCTCTCGTTGAGCCAGCTGACACTCTACAGACGAGGGGTTAACGCAATCCTATCGACAAAAAAACAACCGATATGAATTAAAGGTGCTGTTCCACATCTTACGCTTTCTAATAGACCAAGCAAGTGAACCATAGCAGATCTGTCATTTTAGAAAACCTTTAAGAAGCTTTTTCAGTTTCTATGGCAACAGCCTATCATTGCTAGCTTTTTGTGTCACGTGACAATTAAGTGTTGCCAGAAAAAAAAAATCTGAACAAGGCAAAGTTTTACTTGTTTTAGGAATTATTTGAGTGGGGGGGGTGGACATTTAGTTCTAACAGCCGTTTAATATGTTTGTTTGCATGTATGTCTCGTATGTAGTGTCTCGGTTTGGTTGTTTTTCCGTCTATAGGGTTCGTTGCGTTGTCACCGGGTGTTCTGATGTTGTCCACAACAAAGTAGCAGATTTAACATACCGTATTTTGGTGTGAACGTTATCTTTTCTCTCCGAAGGCCATAAAGAGCCGCAGGTTTTATCTGAACGTTCCGGCTGTATAATTGTATTATCTGTTCCTGCTACAATGTTTATTGGAGACGGACTGTGAATAACAACCCATTATGAGTCTAACATTGAGGCGGCCTTCTAGTGTCCATGACGATATGGTGGTCTTTGAAGCCCCCATGACCACACCGATCCGAGCACTTAAAAAAACCACAATATACCAAAAAGGCTCTAAATGCACCCCGGAAAAAAGTTATTCTCAATTGCAGCTTTGAGTGACTATCGGAAATAATAACAATAATAATAATTAATATTATTATTATTATTATTATATTTTACATAATATAATATTCAGGGTATAAGAAGTAAGTAAAAAGGACACATAAGTAGTTAGATCCCCGTGCTATCGGTTTATATAGATATTGATTACGTTATTAAGAAGGCGTTATGGATAATATTATGGATAGAAACGGTTATATTATTTTCTGCACTCGTTCTAATGGAAAGACCGACGTTCATCTGTAACATATGAGAACCCTGGAAGGCATATTAGCTTCACCGATCTCTTATGGCATTCAATCTCACTTGCATTTTTTTTGGATTATGCATCATGAATAATAGGAATATTAAAAAAATATATTAAAAAATGCGGGGAAAAGAGAAAATACAACTTTGTTTTCGTATATATTTTAGCAGAGGTTCTGGAATTCGCTTTCAAAGACACAGAAATTGTATTTGTTTAATAAACTTGGAATCTTCACAAACTGGAAGATCAGCCACTTGATCAGTTAAGGAGATTGCCACAACAATCGGGGGGAAAGGGGGATTTTCTGCCCCCCAGGCCTTTAGGCTTTGCCCAAGGATGACAAATGATTGATGATTTACTGAGTTATTTGTGTATAAATAGGGAGAATACCAGATCTACAGAATAATAAAGTCTTCCAACGCACTGTGAAGTAGAGACACAGATAGTGATCTGCCTTTATTGAACCAATTTACATCTTTATTCTTTTACTGTGATAAGGCTGTTCCGGGTATCTACTACGCTTTTCATAAAGTAGAATTTTATCACCCCCCAAGCCTTCCGTCCTATTTAAATCATGTCCTCTAGCCCAGCCAGTACTCATTTTATTAAAAATCCTTCCTTTGTGGACTTTTTTAAATCGTTTGATAGATTTGATTGGTTTCTATTATGTACCCCTCTCCCTTTCCTATTTCTAAGCCTCCTCATTTTTTCCTGTTACTGTATTGACACTAATATATAGAATATAGAATGTATAGAATATATAATATTCTAAACGGCATCCGTTAAAGTTCCTTTAGGTCTGCTTTGTGTGCTAAATGCGTTATCTTACACTTTACTACGTTAAACGTACCCCTTTCTGGAGTATCGACTCTGTTATCAATCTTTGTGTCACCGGTTAACGTGGCATCATACACAGACTATAGGCCAAGTAGGACCAAGATGGAAACACCAGTGCTATAGCCTAGAGTAACAGAAAAACGCCGTCAGAAAACCAAGTCAAAGGACCAAAACTTTAAACTTTACCGGTGTCAAGTTATAATATTACAAAGGAGAAGCCGACCTTGGTGTCCTTGAAGTTACTTTTTGCTTCAACTTCCCCAAACTCCCAGTCCGACATCTAGAAGGAACAAATTCACCAGCCTTTCGGAAGTGTACACCGCTTTCACAACAGAGCGCTGACAGATTAAGAACTTCTTACAGTTTATATATTTTTATATTTGAGAAGGACAGTGAGCGGCCGCGCAGCGTGTGTACAACGCGTGACATTGCAGTAACTCGACAGTAACTCGAATGATTTTTCTCAGGTGTCATTGAAGGGAAAGTTGCCCTTCCAAGAGTCTAAAAACACTTTATTTTTAACAGGCGCAGCCTGGCCCACAGCCAGAACTTAAAGCCGCTGTTTGTTTTTATCGGGACAAAGTTCAGAATTCTAATGCAAACAGCCTATTGCCGCGGCATACTTAAAGGGAGCGTTTCCTAATACCATGTTTCCTAATCTTTGATGTCCCCCATGACAGTCCGCTGTACAACATATGGGGAAACGGCCGCTATCCCATCATGTTTACCGCGCCCCGCGCTGGCCTGAGCTCACCCCAGCCAGCGGCTTTAGGCTCGATGCGGTAGACCTCGCTGCACTCCAAACCCTGACAATTTCAGTAAAAGTCTCATTGCTTGGAACAATATTTTTGTGCCGTAAGAACTTTTTGGGAGCCCAAAGGTACTGCAGACCAAATCCCTTCCTATTTTTGCCAACCTCTAAATCACCTGATTATAAGCAGGGACATGGGTAAAGAGGAAATGCAGACAGACACCAAGCAAAGGAGACCGCAGAACAACCTTACATCAGGAACCAGTAATCTATGAGTAAATACAAACAAAAGACTAGAAAAGGGACAAACAGAGTAAAGAAAAGGAACGCTATAGAAGAGAAGAGCCACGAAGAGAAGGTGAGTGAGAGAGGCTGGGGAATACGCACAAGGCAGGGAAGAAGGATCGGGGAGGTCAACCTGAGGTTGGGTACCAAGCAGCTTTAGGGTCACCAAAAAATTACAGACGAGAGCCTTTGAGGTTACAACATGTAGATACAAAGTAACAGGGGGAGCCTGGCGCTCATCCTGACCAGCAAAGAAGTGCAATGAGGCTGACGAGGAACAATGGCTACCGAGCTTCTACAATGGAGGCTTTTGGCCAAACATTTGCATAAAGGATTATTGGCTGTTTACTGTCCAAGATTCACAATGCGTTGGGTTTAGAGCAGTTCTTATATCGCGCTGAAGAGAGCTAAGCAGGTCAAATCAGTCTGCAGGAGACTAGGACTCTCGGCTCATGCGCCCCAACCCTGTGCTGTGCTTTAAGGCAGTACTTGTATGCAAATGAGGAATCCCATATGCAAATGACAATCCATGTAACCATTGCTAATGAACAAAAAAGTGACATACCCTGTGTTTTCGTGCTTGTGTCTTATTCTTAGACATGCCTGCATTGACATAACTCTGTCTTATTTAGTAAAATATATATATATATATATTAATCAAAATAGGCCTTTTTGGCCCTCTAAATACCCAAGAACTCTAAGATTAAGGAGACCGTGAAAGGCTGCTCCGTTGGGGGCAGCGGAAGACAAGACGGAGAGAAACACCGCCATAGGTACCAATTCGGATTTGAGAATGGATTATACCGAGTCCAAAGTTAATGATAAATGAACGACGCTGAACCTGAAGCTCCGCAGAGAACCGTACACGCTTACTACGCGTGTTTACATCAAAATATATTTACTCAAAAATAAAAAGTCCATCCGCTGCCGTGTTTGGCGACACGGGATTATACTACTCGATGATACAATTTGTGAACTTCATGACCTTACTATACCTCTGGCAACACAAATTGCCAAACAATTGTGTCTCTACAAACTTGGCAGCGCAACCAACCCTAATCTTCTGATGAGTATCTGAGGGAGTTTTTTCTTCTGGTTCCGTATAAATACGATGTCTTTTCGAGGTCATGTCATAAATAGACATGTTTCCCTTAGAGTGTTTCGATGCAAGCGAACATTGTGTCCTCAGCGCCATACGTACCTCCAAACAACGCTCTGTAATAATTAACCATAGACGTGGGACGGCACTTTTTCCCCGCTAATGAAAAGAAAACAAATTCCGTGTGTTTTATTAGATCTAATTAGCATTGTGACGGGTCCCGATCAGACAGATATTAATGAAATGATGGTTATTTCTCTTCCAGGACCTCAGCTCCTTTGCTATGCCATTTTTGGATGGAGACCTGGAAAGTTCAGACAAAAATGTCCAAAGAAAGGTTGGTTATTTTAACAATGCCCTTTATTTATAAATTATTTAAACATATATCTGTATCGTACACACAGCAGGGGCATCCCACTAAACCGGAAGACTCTCTAATCGAACGCCTATGACAAATAATTTGCCACAGGAAGCACTCCCTGCCTACTCTACAGACAGGAAGTGCCGATGGAACAAACCACCCGAGGCGGGGGGGGGGGTGTCACAGAAACTTATTATAACCTACAGAACGGGGCTCAGCCGGGGCATTGAATGGGGGAAGGGACAGCAGTGTAGGGGCCCCTGAGGATACTTATCCCTTGGGCAGCTGGCAATTATTTGAGTATTTAAGGCATTTATAATATGAATAATCCATTTATTTACACAATTTATTTATAAAGCCGTTCCCTGCTGTTTCTATACACATTATCAGGGATCAGTGGAAAACCGACTCCAAGAATCCTCCGATGTCCTCGAATTTCAGTTCAGAGAAATAAAATACATATTCCGGGTATACACAACAAGGAACACACAACAGATCCCCGCCAATAACCACACTAACAAGGCTCTCCAAAATAAAGTCACACCGCCAGCCGGTGGGAGATCCGGAACGCGCGTTTGTCTTCCAGAAACATCATCTGTAGTACTGTTTAATGCCTTAACCCCTTCCGGAAACGACGCTTTAAACCTTTGAATGCCATGGTCAGGGCACCATTTCCCCTGCTTAGATCCCTGACTCCTTTTTAAGGTGAACTCTTAAACGTGATTGTAGATGATTATAAGAAAAATGGATGTAGTCGAGGTGGTCCAAGAGAAGATGGAGTCTTTAGTTGAAGTTGATACGCTTTATTGGGTCAACGTAGAAAAAGAGACAAAGTTACCTAAGCGTTCAGGACCTCCGACGTATCTTCTTTAGATAGATGGTAAATGATATGGACAATAAGTTAAAATCCTCTGTGCTGTACAACAGAAAGACACAAGTTAGAAATTGTTGACTTGTGGAACAACAGTAAAGGATCCGTATGTCCTGTCTGCTTCCAAAACTCAATATTTAATGTTTTTTTGTGAAGTGTCCCTTTAAGTGCGCTCTTTTTTGGCAGACAGAAGAGTGCAGCAGCACCGGCAGCCCTTCGAAAAGCTTCTTCCCCAGAGGTCTTCAAAACCGACCATCCAGTCCTTTGTCAGCACCGGTTAGGTCAAAGTGCAGCCCCGGGTCGCCGAAAACTGTGTTTCCATTCCCACATCAAGAGTCACCTCCTCGCTCGCCTCGACGGATGAGCTTCAGCGGCATCTTCAGGTCCTCCTCCAAAGACTCTTCATCCCCCGGTTCACACGCATCTACCTCGCCTGGTGGCATCAAGTTCTTCACAAGGTCAAGAAAAGGTAAGGGATGGCTCGTTGTGCAAACATCAATGGGTTTGAGACTTAAGAGGCGGGTTTCGGGAAAGTTGTCCAAGACTACGAACTTAGGAGATGGATGCTCCATTTCTTTCTGTGTGATGTCACCGAACATCATCATTCTTATTGGAATTCGGCGGGTGACTCCAAAACACCAATTTAACAACATTTTACGTAATTGAAGTATTATTTCTAGGAAAGGTTTTGGGTATTTGATATTACCAGTGCTAGATTTAGTTTCAAAAGTGTTACATTTTGCAGCGTACGTGGAACAGAACCTTTAAAACATCCCCAGTGCAAGCGATAGGTTTGAATGGGTGGTTATGGTTTCTATCCAGTCTCAAAATAATGATTTTCAAACTAAAAAAATCACCAAAAAAATTGGGTTTTTTTTCAAATACAAAGATGTTTGTTGACTGTTGTGCCAGCCGGTTTAGTTGTTGTTTGGTTGGGACGCTGACCCGCTCCGGTTTGCTGGGTCAGCAGCACTTTCAGTGGAATAGCAGAAACGGAACAGATCTCTGGAACCTAATACCCAATGAATGGGACAGCCAGCCAGCACATTCCCCCGGCACCTATTTATACCAGCAGAATGAAAATAACTTCCAGTTTGCCCAGCTTTTACTCTACTGGTTTCACAGACCAATACAACTGGACTCCCTAAGTCCTCTTTCCAAGCAATGTCTGCACACAGAGCGTGTCTGCGCATGAAAGATACGTTTTATACAGAATGGTTTATACCTTTGGTTTCTGTAAGTCCAAATTATTATGTGACGCGCTACTTGTTATGTCCTGTTTACTCAATGTACAGGACCGTGTAGGGGGCGCTCTAATGCGGGTGTGCATGGCACCCAGGAACCTCGGTAACCGAGTTGCCCCTTGGGGTCACGTAATTTGTTTTGCATGACCTCTCTGTCGTAGGGCAGCGGCAGCACGGGAGCTTGAATGGAGAGCTCAGCACAACGTAAGGGGACAAGAGAGTGAACGTGTGTATGTGTGTATGGGTGTGTAAGTGTATGGGATTAGAGTGTGTGTGTGTGTCTCAGCGTATGGTGTTGGTGTAAGCCTGTGTTAGTGTATGGTGTTAGCATGTATGTGTCTGTATGTTAGTGTATGGTGTTAGCATGTATGTTAGTGTATGGTGATAGCATGTATGTTAGTGTATTGTGTTAGCATTGATATGTCTTGTTAGTAGATCGTGTTAGCATGCGCATGTGTCAGCATATGGTGTTAGAGTGTCAGAGGTGAGCTGAGGGTTAGTGGTGGGAGGGAGACAGTGTGTATAAATGTAAGTGTATGGAGTTAAAGTGAGTTGGTGTTAATGCAGACTTGCATATCACGCTTTATGACCGTATATTACATAGCCTGCAACTACATCAAAGTACCCCAATTTAGGCAAATCCTTTTTAATCCCATCATGGCTCTTTGTTTTAGGAGCTTTATGTGACTCTGTAGCCTATTGGTAGCTATTAATATACTAGAGAAATATTATATATGAATATACTTAGACATAATATAATTTATAAATCAAGGATTTGGGTCCCAACAAGAGACTATACCCCCAGAACAGTGACACTTGGGAGATATGTTATCAAAACAGCCCTGCATGGCCCAAAATTAAATATTGTGAATATATGAAATCTTCCATTATTATTTGGCATTAAGCATGCATAATTACATGGATTATTTCTAACGTGTAAATCGCGCTGGGGCGTCAGGGGCTATAGGTCTTTGGAAATTAAATCGAGAGCTTTTTTTTTTTTCACACTAATCGGATATTCAGATTAATCGGATTTAACTTCATTTTTTTAGATTTAGGCTCAGCTTTAGAGAAGATGTTATCTTAATTAAAGAAAGCATGAGCTGGGGCTTTCAGGTTCCCATGGTTACTGTGAACGCTATGAGAGTGTGAAAGGGGGCCTCGGTGGTTGTGTATGACCCTATAATTAGACCTGGGAACTTAGCCCTTGGTATGGTGGGGCTAGCTTCACATAGAGGCAGGGCTAGTCCTAAATTGTTTTGAGTAGGCGGTTAAGTGGGCGGTGAGGGGGCGTGGTTTAACACCACTCCCCCAGCCTGGAGAAAAAAGTAAGCGACCTGGAGATCAGGAAAGAAGTGCTTAACCCGGAGACTTCGGGTCAAACCTGGAGCGTCTATATTGCTTTAACGTGTCCTTCTAACCAAGCAACGTCCTAATCAAATCAAAACGGCTGTGTACCTCCAATAATTTAGTATTAACTAAAATATATATATATATATATATATACCATAGATCAGGGGTGTCCAACCTGCGGCCCTCCAGCTGCTGCGGACTACATTTCCCATACTCCTCAGCCAGCTCTTAGCTGAAAGAGCATTATGGGAGATGTAGTCCTGCAGCAGCTGGAGGACCGCAGGTTGGACGCCCCTAAGCTTAGCTATACATTTTAAGTCTGCATGATCACTTCATTTATGTTAACGAACAGAGTACAAAACACTTTTCAAATGGCTTAGCATTTATTTATCATATCTTATGATTAATATGGAGGATAATGTTCTATAACTGGCGCGTGACTCAGGTTGGGGGCAACTTTTATTCCCTCTTGATTATGATAATGATAAGATATGCTTTATTAGGGTTGTAGGTTGTTGCTCCACTTCCAACCACAGTTCATGTCCTGATCTGTCCTCCTTTTAACTCGTAGGCTCCGCGTCATCCAAGAACCTGTGCTTTATTATTTAGGCTCTTATTTTGTCAACATCTCAAAGATAAATAATTCACGGGACGCTTTGCTGCTTGTTATACTTCACCTGAGATGGTCGCATTTCTGGATCCAACTCAGGTGATGTAAAAACAGATAAGAATAATTATTTATCATAGATAGCTAGAAAAACTCCGGGAAAAAAGATATTTGTGTCAAATTTGCACCGTGTTTGGGATAGTTTAATTAAAATATAGGCATTGTTAGGTTTATGTCAAAAAACTGGAAAAACTTCAGATATAGAGTTTTGTTTTTTGTAATGAAAGCTTTAGAAATGAAAATGAAATGACATCTGCTAACAGTTAGTCGCTTAACATTCTATAGAGCACAATTAATGTTTCTTTAAGTGGAACAGCAGCTTTAAACGTTGCTTTAACGTTGAGATAGGGATAGCAGTAAAGAACCAATTGGTCCGGCTGATATAAATTATGAAGAGCCAATCCCAGTGAGCTTCTGCTGTAGCGAGAGCTTGGCTGGCCCTGTATAATGTATAGCTAAATCATTGAGGTTTCTTCAGTCCTCTCGCCTGTTGAGTTTCTCAGTATACAGGGCCAGCTCAGCCCCCTTTTGTCCTGTTATTTTGTAAATAAACCCCCCAAAAATATCAGTCATTTTAACTATTAAAATATTGAAACATTTGGGATGTTTGTAGATGCCGCCAGATGGGGTTTTTACTTGACCTGCTCCTCTCAGTCTGCGTTTTTCTTTCAATGCTGGATGTATTAGATGTTGGTGGCCACTGAGCAGAGAATGACACAGTCCCATTCTTTTATCCAGTCCCATTCTACATCCCATTCTTTCACCCAGTCCCGTTCTACATCCCATTCTTTCACCCAGTCCTGTTCTACATCCCATTCTTTCACCCAGTCCCATTCTACATCCCATTCTTTCACCCAGTCCCGTTCTACATCCCATTCTTTCACCCAGTCCTGTTCTACATCCCATTCTTTCACCCAGTCCCATTCTACATCCCATTCTTTCAGCCAGTCCTGTTCTACATACCGTTCTTCCACCCAGTCCTGTTCTTCATCCCGTTCTTCCACCCAGTCCCGTTCTACATCCCATTCTTTCACCCAGTCCTGTTCTACATCCCATTCTTTCACCCAGTCCCATTCTTTCAGCCAGTCCTGTTCTACATAGCGTTCTTCCACCCAGTCCCATTCTACATAGCGTTCTTTCGCCCAGTCCCCACTATCGCTCCAGCTACAGCTAGCTTGTTTTAGTCACCTGTATTGTTACCATTGCATCCTCCTCATTCATACTCATCAGCTATATTGTTTTTATGTGATTAAAACTCCAGAGTAAAGAATAAAGTGACAGACTTTCTAATATGTATTTGCTCAACATAAATGAATATTAATTACTGAGCTGATTTTTTTGTAAAAAAAATTGCCTGCTGTTCCAGAAAAGCTGTTCTTCCACCGAATACTGATGAATGTCCAACACCTTACATATTTAATCAGGTAAAAATGTTGCTCCATTCTTATTTTTTGCTTGGAACACTTAATTACCATGTGATGCAAAGGAAGAAGCTGATAGGTTGCTGCAACAGAATCTAAAAAAAAAGCTTTATAAAAGTGTCTGTGTGGTTTTTATGGGGTTAAACCTTCTGAATCTTCAAAGGTTTATTTAAACACTAGGCCCTCATAAATAAATGAGTTTCTCGCACTCCTGCAGGACCGTATAGAGATTGATGTACGGGAAATAGTTTGAATGATGGGAATAAACCGGGTTGCACATGTTAGCAATTAGTATTTTTAGTTCGGCTGTTACAGGGGATGGAATCTTTCAGCAGTTCCTGTTTACAAGTTGTTCTCTTTTACATTTCAGTTTCCCATCTGCCTTCTTCTCAGTAATTTCGATGTTTGGTTTTTATTCTTACAGTAACCCTCTCCTAGCCATGTTGCAGCTTAAGGCATTTTTAATCGCTGCAATATAAATTGCATCTCCAATTTACTATACAATTAACTGTTAATTGTACTGCTATTCATTTAATAAAACTGTTTGCAGGCTGCTGCCATTTGCTCACGCTCCTCTCCTTATCATACTGCCTGTGATAAATGATACGCCGGCTCGGTCTTAATCTCCCAGTCGGACTCTCTGATTAATGAAAGTCTATGGAGGGACGGACTTCATTAGCATTGCCATAAAGCATCAGCTCAGTGTGGTGTTTGAGCCGGGAAAGTCACCCAAAATATCACATGACTGACGGCGGCTCCAGGTCTGCAGATAAAGGGAGTTTATTGGAACAAAATGAGATAAAAAACAGATTTTTGTTACCAACCAACATTACTGTATACAGCGCTGGGGGTTATTACTGTATACAGCGCTGGGGGTTATTACTGTATACAGGGCTGGGGGGTTATATTACTGTATACAGCGCTGGGGGGGTTATATTACTGTATACAGCGCTGGGGGTTATATTACTGTATACAGGGCTGGGGGTTATATTACTGTATACAGCGCTGCGGGGTTATATTACTGTATACAGTGCTGGGGGTTATATTACCGTATACAGTGCTGGGGGTTATATTACTGTATACAGCGCTGGGGGTTATTACTGTATACAGCGCTGAGGGTTATTACTGTATACAGCGCTGGGGATTATATTACTGTATACAGCACTGGGGGTTATTACTGTATACAGCGCTGGGGGGGATGATACTGTATACAGCACTGGGGGGGATGATACTGTATACAGCGCTGGGGGTTATATTACTTTATACAGTGCTGGGGGTTATATTACTGTATACAGCGCTGGGGGTTATATTACTGTATACAGCGCTGGGGGTTATATTACTGTATACAGTGCTGAGGGAACTCAGAATGTTTGCTGGGTATGAGGGTATCACGGGGTTCTACAGCCCTAAAAGCCCCGATAATGTGTGTAAAACAACAAGAAATGGTTTTATACATTAATCTGTGCCAATAATCAATTATTCATATAAATCTCCTAAACAGTTACATAAATAATTTTAACGAGGTTACATACAAAGTTTCAGTAAATCTCTGCCCCTTAACCTCACCTCTAAACACAGCGTCTAAAACAAAAGTCATTTGAAATGCTGTAAGATTTGTATAGATTATTACATATCCATAGGCGCCAATCTATTGGTTTATTTAGTGATCGCGCTTCACAGACCCCCACCTCCCCAGCCATGTAAAACAACCACGAAATCACAAACTGAGCTGATGTCTCAAAAATGAGTACAATGAACGTGAATTTAAATCAAGATTCTTTATATCTCATCAAACCACAGCGGAATTCACATATAAGATAATTCTAACGTATAGGATTTGGGGAAAGTGACAGTCGGGGGGGGGGTCTCCTGTTATCATGGCTATGGTTGTAAAGTTGGATGGCATTAAATTATTTGGTGTTTATTAGAATATTTTATTTTTTTATTTATAAATCCATTTCTGCCGCACCATGAAGCGGGCGCACCCCATAGTACAGACTGATGAGTGTAAGAGTGTGTGAATGGGGGATGGGGGGCGATTATAGCCAAGAAGCAGTTAAAATGATTTGCTGTTAAGGAGCTCCGAGCTGCTTTTTTTTTTCTGGTTTTTTGGGCCCGTCTCTCATGTTTTGCCAGCTTTCCGGGATTATTGTTTTTTAATGAAGTATACAGATTTAGCTTGTAGGACAGGAGAGGCTTCTGTCCTCCTCGGCACGCCTGCAATCTCAGAACAGCAACGCTGCCTTCTGGAGCAGTTTGCGGGTCATCATTTAAAGGGAATTACCACGACGCCGTCCGGTCTGACTCCAGATTAAAATATTGGGTCGAAGGGCACATACCTATACATGGGGACTCTAATGGGCTGGGGTTCAAATATTAACCCTTTAATAGCCACTATAACATTTCTTAAGAAAGCCACAGCTTGTCAGCGAGTAAAGATATTGCGAATGGGCTCACCTGTATTCAAGCATAGATTTTTAGCTGTGATACGGCAGTGAGGAAAGCACTGGTTGGGATGCTCAGTTACCATTACTGGGACGCTCCGGCCATCACGTGCATTTTAATGCGGTGCCCCCTTATAAATACATACGGGGGAATTCTTTATGTGACAGAGCCGACATCTGATCAATTTCCAGTCCTGAAGTTCTTTCCCCCCCAAACCCCCAACCCCAACAAACGCTACCTGGGACAGCATATTAGTAGTAGGGAAGAGATAACTCAATATACTAAATAAATAGCTTATGTGAAGCCTATATACTGTATAGAACTATACATTCGGAAATGGTGGCAAATTAACGGATAATAGTGATATGATTATTATTATTATTTATTGTTTTATAGCGCCATCAAATTCTGTAGCGCTGTACAATGGGTAGACAGGACATAACAAGTAATATATAACATAATAATTTGACTTACAGAGACAACAGGTGAGGAGGGCCCTGCACACAGGAGCTTACAGTCTAGATCTTAAATGCTAGGAGGGAATTGTATGCTGTAGAATATAAATACCCTGGGGGGCAGTATTTACGTGTGATGTCAGCAATGAGTGAAATGTATCGGGGGAAATGTGTTTTGGGGGAGGCTTATGCCTCCCTATTATTTAGGGTAAGGCTATGAAATGTAGCACCAAGCACTCTCTCTCACATCTACCCTGCCTGGGGCAGCAGACCAGCTGTGATGAGATATTCATAGGTTTGCTGCTACTTAAGTACATTGATGAGGACTTTCAGCAGCCAGAGATCTTAGTGCATAATGTGAAATAGCTGGAGAGAAAACACTCTAAATGAAACAAATGTCCGTGATGTAGCCGCGTCCCGTCGCTGAGAGTCGGTGTGTCCGTACGCACCAGTATGAGCGTTATGTGTTATGAGGCTTTTCTTTCTCGGTTTTAATGAATGTATAACTGTCGTTCGGAATGTTTAATGAGTAACTAATGAATTCAGCCAAAAGCAAAGTGATTTAAATAACCATTTGCTGCTGAGTTGTAGTCTGAGTTGTAGTCTGCGCAGTTCCTAAATGACCACTAGAGGGCAGTACAGCCGCGCTTCTTATTCTTCAGCATATATTTCCCATGCATTTAAAAAAAAGGAAACTGCAAGGGTTGGGAAATCCCAAACAGCCACCAAATACATGTTAAAATCACATGTCTTACTACATGTTAAAGTACAGTACATGCGACGGGACACGACCAGATTGCTTGCCTCAAAATCCATGTTTTTATTTGAAAGAGTGTGTTTAGAGGTTAGAGGGGCTATGGGACCCTTTCTATGGGACTTTGGGATCTGATTTCTGCCATTATATGCACTTTAATGCAGAATGCCCCCCATAAGTAACAAAGACATTTACGGGACAATCCATTTTGTAAAGTTATTATATGCAAATTTATTTAGGGCTATAGAACGCTGTGATGATAATGTAGCACGCTCATACCCACCAAACATTCTGAGAGAGGAACGGGGAAATTGGGGTCTCAAACGGGGAGACACTATTGAAAAGTGTTTATTAGCCCCCATATGCTCACAGAAGGGGGTCATATTTGTCGGATTTGGCCACTCTGTATGCTAAGTGATTGGCAAATTGGGACATTTGTTGGAACAGCCAGGATATATGTCAAGCCGTCAGGACTGTCCTGGTAATTTTGGGACTTCAAATAGGAGAAATCAGCAGGATTTCAGGACAGTTTTTTCTCCTTTGGCCGTGGACTTCCCAGAAGAGCTTACAATTAAGCGCATCATCTATAATTCTGTGTGCTATTTGCAAACCCCCCCCCCATCATATGTAAAAATGATTATTTTATTTGTGTCTGAGAACCAAAAGTACTTTAACCTTTTTTTTCCCATAGGGAGAAGCAGCTGTTTTTTTTTTTTTTAATCTTTGTTTAAAAATATAAACCTGGTTGCGGCCGGGATGCTGAAATTGCAACCTAACCTTTAAAACTGCAAACAGAAGCGGGTTGGCAGCGCATGAAAGGTGGGCTGTGACCTGGCGTGTTATTTCACCCCTGCGTTGGACAGAACATTTTATTCAATCGGAGATAGCCGTCCCGTTCAACCGGTCGAAAGCCAAGCCAGGTGGGCCTCCAGGTATGTAGGGGGGGCAACAAAGCCATTCCGCGTGGTCACAGAGATTTGGGGGGGGGGCAAGTTAAATGCTTGTACAAACAGGAGGCAGGACAGGGTCCGGGGTATTCCCGGGAAATAAAAGCTCATCCACAGACCTTTCCATAAACTTCCATAGGTGGAAACCCAGCGTCTGTGGCAGGAGTACTGGAAAGGAAAGTAGCACGTGGGGCATTTATTGAGATTCCCAGTTTCTGTTGCCCCCTGTACTTTGACACGGTAATCGAAGACCCTCCACTATTCTGCGGTTGGAGCGTCTGCTGTTTATGCCCCCAATGCCGTGGTCCAAAAAGGGGGTATCCATTGTATTTTTTTCCTGGAGGTTTGGGACGAGGGGGATTTGTGGCTTAATAAAACCCTGGACCTTTTTTTTGTATTTTTTTACTTATTTATTGTGCAGATGCCCACAGGGGCAAAAAAAAATCATTAATATTTAATATATTAATATTTCTATGCTGTGTCCCCCACAGAAAAAAAGTCAAAAAAGTCTTACTGTTTTATTTAGAATATAAGATACCCCTGAATAAATCATCCATAAATCTTTGAAAAAGAAAAAAAATATTTCCCAAACATTTGGGGGGGGGTATAAGAAATGTATCCGTCATGATATATGTGTGCCTGATATTCTACAGCATACAATATATGTCTTAAAGAAACAAACTGCTGCGTTTCAGGGCTGAGTAACTGTAACTATTCACATATACTTGTTCTGCAACTCACATCACCCTCAGCAAATTATAACCAGGCTAGCTAGGCTAGAATGAGTCCTTTAACAATTGTTAAAGATACGGCATTGCTTCATAACATATATTTCTTACGTTTTAAATAAGATTATATAAGATATCGCATGAATCATCGTACATAACGTGGCGTAGAACGTATGGTTTGGCGCTAAGACTTTTCCCCCCCCGAATCATTTTGTGGTTTCTTGTGATATAGAATGTGCAGTAAAGGAATGTTGCGAGGTTCGAATTGTCTCAGCTGGTAAAAAAATGTCCCGGGCTCCGTGCCAGCGGTCGGTATCTCGCGTTCTGCTAACATCCAAGGAAGGGAATGCAGTCACACATGTAGACTGTGTGCTGGAACACGCACACGGGACTAATGCAGGGGGGGGTGTCCTTATAATAATTAGGGCGCATATAGTATGGGCAAGGAAAGTGATTGAGCAATTTATGAATGTCAGCTCTGCAGCCCACTCCCTTATTTAAAAGAAGTTACATGTTGCTACTATGTTATAATGCGTAATGCGGGTCACTTGCCCCATGGAATTTTGCCCCAGCAGATATGTGGGCCTATGGGCTTATCTGCAATCAATTCATCTAAATATCTGTTGAGGGCTACCGGATTGGAAGATTTGGCTGGGGTTTTATATGTTGGGGGGGTTCAGGACCAGGACCCTATGTGTGTGTTTTGTACCTTTTTGTACTCTTCTGTAAGCGTGCGCTGGGTTAAAGATGTGAGCCCTGGGGCATTTGTGTTCTAAAATTATTTGGTGGGGGGGGCTATATTATTGTGGCATTCGGTGGACTTGAGTCCTCAGGCTGACATTTAATGTTTAAAACCTGTCCAGATCCAGTTATGGACCTATAAACTTGGCCAATCTTTCAAAATGACGGCTTTCATCATATTAATTAAAAAAAGAAGAAAAAAAAACGTTTTAATGATGTATAAAAGTGTAACGCCCCGTATTATCACTAGATGGCAGCACAAGCAGCGCTACGGCCGGCAGACTGATACGGGCCGGCAGCGAGATGATACGGAGAGAGAATTAGGAAAGCATGATTCATTCACACAACACTCACAGATACTTACACCCTGTCTCAATAACCCGATAGTAACCCAGATGTTAAATGGTTAATTTGTTCCATTAAAGACAGATATGTGCAAGAATGAAGCATTAGAAGCTTCATTCCTGGTACCGTGGAACGGCCCCAAAACAATCTCAGAAATAATTCCTTATTCCTGCTGGATTTAGTCTCATTCATAATTTAGCTGGAAACGTTTATTGTCACGTGAAACAAAAGCAGACGCTGATAGGCTGTTGCCATAGAAAGCAAAAAATGGCTTCTTAAAGGTTGCTATACCTGGCTGGATGTAAATATTGCGGAAAGCCATTGAAGAAAATCTTTGCATTTTCCTGCATAATCGCCAACAGTCCTGTATCGGACAGGCCAGTCCCGAATTTTGATCCCTGTCCTGCTTCCCGTTTTTTATTCTTCACTTCTTTGGGATGCTCCGTAAGCCGTAATGCCAGCCATCTACATGACCACAATATAGCAGCGCCATAGCCGTCCATCCGCGCATGTATCTTTGCTGGAATTGGTAAGCGAGTACAGTACTAGACACACCGTGGGGGACATGGCCCCTAAAGATGCATTTTTTCTATTGTTGTGGGCTTGCTGGTTTTCCTCCCCTTTTATATTTACCTTGGGTTTAATCAGGGTTACTGTTGGGAGGTGATGATGGTAATGTGATGATATATGATAATAATGATTATAGGATGACGAGGAGAGCGCAGATATTCTTTAGGTTCGGGTGCTAAACTTGCACTTTGGAGTATTTGTGTGACATAATGTATGTAGTTATAATAAGATGCCGAAGCCCCCCATAAATGGTCGTTTCCTGCCTTCTGGGTGGGGTCCGGGAGAGCGTGCGCGTGGCTGTAAATCACCATCAGCTTATACAATGGGCCGCTGTTTACTATTAATGTTATTTTATATACTACTTTTCCTGTTTACCCTTTGTACAGCGCTGCGGAATATGATGGCGCTATATATATACACCGATCAGCCACAACATTATGGCCGCCTGCCTAATATTGTGTAGGTCTCCCTTTTGCGGCCAAAACAGCCCGTTGAGGCTCGGACCCCACTAGACCCCTGAAGCTACGCTGTGGTATCCGGCACCGAGACGTTAGCATCAGATCCTGTTAGTTTGTGAGGTGCGGCCCCCATGGACGTGTCCAGGTGCCGCGTGTTCTCCAGCGACGCACCCGACCATCCACGTGATGTAAAAGAAAACGTGATTCATCAGACCGGCCGCCCTCTTCCATCGCTCCGGGGTCCGGTTCTTCTGCTCACAAGCCCATTGTAGATGCTTTTTGCAGCTGACGGGGGGCACTGTGGGCACCCTGACTGCTCTGCGGCCCCCAAACGCAACAAACTGCGACGCTCTGCGTGTTCTGACTCCTTTCTATCAGAACCGGCAGTCACCCTTTTAGCAATTTGAGCTCCAGTCGCTCGTCTGTTGGATTTCACCCCACGGCCCCCCCACGTGCATCAATGAGCCTCGCCCCCCCCATGACCCGGTCACCCCTTTTCCTTCCTTGGATTTCTTTTGACAGGTACCGACCCCTGCATACCGAGACCCCCGAAAGAGCTGCAGTTTTGGGGGTGGTCTGACCCAGTCATCTCGCCGTCACAATCTGACCCTTGTTAGTCACTCAGATCCTTTCGCTGCCCATTTTTCCTGCTTCTAACATCAACTTTGAGGACGAAATGTTCGCTCGCTGCCTAACGTATCCCCCCAATGACAGGCGCCACGATAACAAGATTATCAGCGTTATTCACTTCACCTGTCAGGGGTCAGAATGTAATGGCTGATCGATGTATATATAAAAATAAATAATAATAATAAATGTGTAACAATCACCTGGAAACATTCCAACGGCTTTGAAAAGTAAGATTTAATGACGACACTTTTTTCGCCCCAACGGGGGGGATTTCCGGGTTCTGCAGCAGCCGGAGCCCTGAATGTATTTTATTTTACCGGAATCCGTGCCACCTTATGACATAAATGCATGCAGGAGACTGGATTTAATTCAGGGAAATCATACTGGGGAGGACTAAGGGATCCATTCCAGAATCATCAGAACTCTTCTCCACCAAGACCACGCCATCCACGGCTCAACCCTGAACCATGGAGCTGACATATGATGGAGTTTGAAGGTACAACTCCCTAAAAACCTCGTTACGTATTGATTATTATAGCGCCATCATATTCCGCAGCGCAGTACAATGAGTGAATGGTATGGAAGAAGTAACGCATCACAACTTGGCTTTACCGAAAGAAAAGGTGAAGAGCGGCCGGCGCAAAGGAGCTTACAATCTAAAAGGATCAAACAATAAATAACCGACAATCGAGGAATCAGCTTCGTGCCTCCGTAATCCCGGAGTTTATCCCGGAGGGACCCAAATAAAATATACAATTCCTTTAACGTTTTTGTTGGTTTTATTCCCAAACAGGTGGGGGGATTCCGTTGTATCAGCCTTGGGGTCTCCCTGGAATTTTTGGGTTGAATGATAGAAATAAGGGGTTGGGGGGGGACCAAGAGGTTAGCTTTGACTCGGAGCCTGATGCTTCTGGCTGGCTAAAGGTGATGAGGTTTGTTGTCTAAGCATCTGGATGACGTCGGTGTTCTGGGGGTTAAAGAAGGAAAAAGGATTGTCATCGCTCACGAGCTGCGGTCGCCAGTACGTCACGGGTCACAAAGAGCCGGTTTTCCATTCGGAGTCGTCACGTTTTTTTTTTTGGACGCGTGGATCTGTCACCCGGGGGCACTTGACGTTCATCCGCAGCCAGACTCTGCAAAGGCCCCCGAGCACGAGTCCAAATAGCTGCGTGATGTCATAATGAGAATGTGCTCCGACCAATCGGTGCCAAGAATTGTCTGGACCAGGGGGGCGGTGTCCATTTACAGTCCGTTTAAAGAGACACCGTGCAGCCGCGCACATGACGGCCGCTCCTCTCCCGAGACCCCCCGGTGCGGGCTTTTATAAAAGGAGAGAACTTTCCCGGGCGAGACGACCCTGCGCGGTATCCACAGCCGGCTTCGCCACTTAACGAGAAGAATGCGCGCTAAAGATCTGCGGAGAGATCGCGATGCAGACTCCCCGTGAGACCGGGCGGCGCTTGCAATCCCAGTAGTTAATTCGGCAAGGAGTCGGTACCAGCTCCGCCGCCCGGCAGGTGTTTCTTTTGCTCGCTCCGGCCGGGAGTTTTTCTTTTGACCTTTTTCGGGTATTTCGTTTCTTTTTCGGTTATTCTGGGAATGGCAGAACTCTGGTGAAGTCGCATTGCCGGCTGCATCTAATGAAGCGCTTTGGCAGCCTGCGAGGCAGCAAGAAACGGAAAGATCACGGCAGAGGCGGCGAGAGGCGGCAGTCCGAGCCCCATGGACTACTCGGTATGGAGCTGCTGTGTTTAGAAATGTCTATAGATCTTTGGATACTTGCCAAGTGCCTCAGATTTCCACTTACAGTCTTTATTTATTACATTGTCCAAGCAGGCAACTAAATGCCCCACTGCCCTAAAAAGGGTTAATGCAGGATTTTTAGAAAGCCGAGGAAGACCCTCATAGTTGTGCATGACATGGCAAGTGATTAAAGGGTTAATAGACCGTTTTATCCCCGCTGGATCCATTTGCTATTCTTCTGTGTAATTCTATGAAGTGTTTCGGCCGGGAATGTCGGTTCCGCTGGGGTTGGCTCCGCTCTCTCCGTTGTACTGCGCTGCGGAGTATGATGGCGCTATGGGAATAAGTCCTATAATAATATCCAGCGCGCAGGGCAGCGGCAGGTGGCGTTGTGAATTTACAGAGGCAAATACCTCTGGGTTTTGCATATGTCTATATTTTGTTACTTTTCCTGAATTCACCATGAATGCAAAGTTATTTAAATGCCTTCGCTGCGCTTCCTACTTGCAGGTTTAAGTAAATTTACCTCCAAGTCAGAGTGTTAGCTCTTTAGCCCAAGCTTCCTCTTTCCCTATAACTAAAGTACCTGTTCTGTGATCTTTTCTTTGCATCTTAACGCAGTAGAGGCTTCATTCGGATTACAGTTTGGCTCGTACCGAAATTCGTTTTGGTTCTATGAATGGTGATGGATATTCCTACTGGCACGGAAGAAGAGCGGATCAGACCCGTTCGGCCCCATCTAATCAAACACTCAAACCTTAATCAGGATTTAGGATCCCGCTTCCTTGCTGGGAGGCTGTTCCATTTATCTACCACATTAACGATTCTAAGGACTTTAAGCCACCTGAGCTGCTAAGATGTGTTATGCATGTAACTGTTCTAATGTAAAGAAATGTATTAACCCTTTACTGGCAATCCTGCATCATGGTCATCATCAATTGGTCAAAAATATTTCATTGTCTGATTAAATTGGAAAAACACACAAAAGGCATTAAGCGTATGTAGTTTAGTTGACTTTAGTAAATCTTAAGTGAAATAATAATTCCCTTGGGATGGTCTTTCGGAGCCTGTGAGTGAGGTGAAGGGAGGTGACGTCGGGACAAGCGGGTCATATGGGCTCAAAAAAGCACAAGATGGGGTCCTAGAGGGGAAATAGCCCCAAAATAACGCCAAAAATATACAGTGAGACCAAAAAAGTCCATCTTAGAAGATAACTGCAGGTACTTTGGACAGACACCCCACTAGGCAGTGTGTAATCCATATTGATTTTATATATATGTACAGGTCAGAGGCTCTTATGTAATGTAATGAAGTGTTTACTGAGAGAGTGGTAGAGAAATGGAACAGCTTCCCAGCAGAATACAGCAAGGGGATTTAAACATGCGCAGGATCGGCATATGGCTCCTGAAGACACGACCAACGACTGATTTAGGGTTGAGTCTTTAGATCAGGGATAATGGGCAGATGTTTTAAAGGGGCTTCTCGCTTCAGAGCCTCTTGAAATTGTTAACCATGAATGACTGGGACAGAATTTATTGGTGATGTCATGGTTGGGAAGAGTTGTGACATCACGCTCTATAACATAATATGGTGCTGTGACATTACATCATGTTCTACCGTTGTAGATCTCCTGACCTGCGTTGCTCCTAAGCTAATGTCGGCTTCTTTAAACATAGTGACGCAATCGTAAAGTTACTAATTCTGATAATCCTTATTAATTTGATGATAACCCCCCCCCGAACTGATCTTTATACGGAGTCGCTGTGTTTTGTAGACAGAGTTGTTGGTGGTTGTTTCATGAATGGCATATTTTTATTGAAACGGATGGTTGCTGTTGGTTACGGATAATTGTTGGCCGTACAGTTGTTGGCCCTCCAAGGTTCCGTAAGCTGTGATATCCGGCTAACAGACCCGTTACAATGGCTGCAGTCCCTCTCTGCGGAGAAACCAGTAACCTCTACGGAGCACCAATTACTGCGTTACCCGCTCTCCCAGTTTGTTAACGCTCTCGGTCACCATGGGGAAATTAACCCATTCATGGGCGTTAAATGAAAGGCAGTTAACCTCGCGTGGTGCTAGCAGCAGAGTGAAGTAAATTGTAAGGTTTTAATGCTTATTATATATATAATAACCTCAGAGAATGTTAGAAGCGCCAGATGTGATGTCATACCCGGCGTGTACAAGGCAGTCGGCAGGCGCGTGTTACAGGTACACAGAAAACAGGACTGTTCTGTAGAACAAAGACGCAGAGAACCTCCAAGGTCATTGAGACTTTCGTACACGTGCCGTATTTATGATCTTGTCTGTGTCGGGACATCTCTTGGCAGACAAAGGAACCGTGTTGTTGTTGTTTTTTTATCTGTAAGAACGAGCTCTGGTTCTTTATTATTGTGATCGGTGTTCCTTGAAATTATAGGGACCAGCGGAACGGACACAACGCTTCTCCTGTGCATTATACTTCTCTCTCTCCATGATGGGAGTTGTAGTACACATCCACTAGATTGCCTAAAGATGAAGTACCATGGTCCACTGAATTATCACATAGTTGCCAACAAGTCGCCATCCTGCTTTTGAGGATCTGCAACTCTCATGACGCTTAACCAGCCAGGTGACGTAAGGCACCCTGCAATGTGTGTGGACTGGAGAGAGGCGGATGGTTAAACTCGGGGAAACGTATGCAGCCAACCTAGTGAGAATCCATCAATCATAGGTCGAAATCAGGGCACCCCACGTCAGGATCTCCTGGATGGACAGAGGCGGCATTAGTCCGGGGGTCTGGGAAAACTACAGGACCCAAAGCAGGAACAGTCAATTAGATACTGTGTTGGGTGACAACATGGGTCTTTTTAGGGGCAATTAACCAGGGAATATATTGCCAGATGCTGGATAATGTCCCGATTTCCCCCCAAAAATGGTCCAGGTTTTATGAATGTCTCTTATGGAGCAGAACGGGTTAATTCTAAAATCCTGCCCTGTTGGTGTGGCTTGAGAACCAGGTTGGAAATCACGGAGTTAAAACATTAGCATGTAATATGTATCCATATCCTGCACTTTGCCTCCCCTGCTGTATTGAAACAAGTGTTCACGCATTTCAAAGTAATCACATTTTCTACCGCCCGGTGACGCATGTTTTTATGTCACAAGGTGAATTTTTGAGCCGCAGGCCAACTCTGTCCAAACACCGATCAAAGTTTAGGAAACTTTTATCCCCACCCGGGACTCACGGCAGAGGGGCTCAGTTTGTGTCGGCGAGGAGTAGCTACAGCAACGCTAAGATCAGCTCCTATACTAAAAATAGTTCACCTTTAACACGTTACGGAACATTAGCGGGAAGTGTCCCGCCGCGGCCCTGGCTAATGAATATCACACCTCGGCTTCAGCGGCCCGCACGTGTTTGTAAATACAGCGCGTGGATCCACCGCCTCGGACTTACAGCCCAGTGGTGCTGACCAGCGTGTATATAATGATTAAGAACATTTAAGTGAACGGGAACTGAATATGATTGGTCAGCTACTGCGCCACCAATTGCCACCATTCTCTGGGGCCCCAGCATGCGACTCCATGATCTACCTGTCTTAAACCTGGGGGTCATAGAATGGTCTGGAACCCCGGCAGCCTGAATGGCCAGCTCTACGTTCCCTAGCAGTCGGTTCGAGCTCTTACTATCCCTTTAAAGTTCTGAGAAGTTGGAGGAACCGGATATCGGTTTTCTGACACCTCTTACTACAGCGTAGTGAATCCCAGCATCAGCCAGGAGGCTGCCGTCACCCCTTCCAAGTTTATTTCTAGCCGCGCCGCAGGTGGCCCTCGGAAATGCCCCCTGTCCCTGTGTGAACAGCTGATTTAACTTGGGTGGGAGCGGAAAGAAAGCGGTATTTTCGAGAGTCTTCCAGTTCATGTGAGATGTGATTCATTTGGACTGGGTTTGTGCCGAGACCTTAGTGGTTTTATTTATAGACCAGATATCACGTGGGGTTCTCTGGGCAGTTGGCTACTTGCATATAACACTCATCCGAAGCTTCCAGTACAGAGGAAACTCAACGCATGAGTAGGATCTTCTGACCACCAGTGCTGGGTGGCTTAATGGACGTTACGATCAGATGACCTTTCTAAATGGTGTCCATTCTTTCCAAAATGCCTACTTGTAATATTGCTTCTTTGAGCCAAAACTAAGGTCCGATGTTTTTATTATTGATCATTTAGCGTCTTCACTAAAGGACCGTTGAGCCCAAATGGAACCTCGAGAAGAATTCTCGTCTCATCGTTGGGCTCCTGTCCTGTGGCTGCAGAGTTTGCCTCCAAAACCCAAGGGGTATGAGGGTATCTCGGATCTTCGCCTTCTCAGTCTCTTCCTGACATTTTACCTTATAGCCAACCAGCTCAGTAGCTACACTTCGGGTTTAAAGGTGCTGTTCCACTTGAACAAATCATTTATCACTAAGGAGGGGTGTCACATAACAATTTGGACTTTTGGAAACTCTTCAAATGATCTTTTCTTGAAGATCTGTTTTATTCTTTTCTTTGATGGTCTAAAAGCATAAAACACAAACCTTCAATTTCTATGGCAACAGCCTCTTGGTATCTGTCTCTTTGGCCAGTCATTACGCCTGTATGTGTCCAATCTTTGTTTCCATGTGCGTTATTAGTTCCAGTATCTTATGATGTATGGTTTCTATTGCCTTGCCGTTTATGTTCCATAGCTAAATTGTCTGCTTGAGCTCAGGTGACATTGTTAAAAGTCTTAGTGCACTTAACGCCTTGATTCGCAGACACTTCTGGTACCGAAAATGTACTTTGACTTTACTACTGAAAAGTGACTGCAATTTAATAACGCATTAAACCGGCAGAAGCAATCATCTGTAGATGTCCCTAATTGTCTCATCAAGTTTTTTTTTTTTTTCTACGTGCCGGCCACACATCCGTTATCTGGGGATACGAGCGAGAGCTGAAATTGGAAACCTGATTATCAACAGAACAGACTATAGTGTTGAATAATTACATTTAAACTCCCTCCTCCTGCTGGCCTAAGGCAGTCATTAAACGGGACCATCCGATGAGCGGCAGCTGCTATAACACTCAGCCAGCCGTACTCTGCCTGGGAATAATGAGAGCTAAGAGTAAAAGTTGTATTAAGTGCACCTAACAAAATTTTTGTGTTGACTGACTAAGTGTCCAACATTCAAACCCAAACCCCCGATGCCCCTCTTTTCTAGGAGCTCGGAATGTTTGCTGGGTATGAGGGTATCTCAGGGTTCTAGAGCCCTAAAAGCCCAATAATGTGTATAGAAACAGCAGAAAGTTTGGCCACGAACTCAGATAAGAAGTCACAGAGAAGCCCTGCTCCTCGGGTACACCCTGGGTACCGTGTCCCTCTCTGGCCACTCCAAGCTCACCTGAACGCAGGGACTACGAACCTGGCAGGTTCTCCCCCGGACAATCCCATCATTAATTCAGTTTCTCCTTATCCGGCTCTTACAGTCTTAGATTTTGAAATCTCTACTTGTGTTTTGTTGTTAATTGTGTCCATTTACCACCGGAAAACTAGATTTTGTGCTCCGATGAGCGGATCGGTGATGCTGTGTAGTACTGCGTTGCTATTTATGAGAAGTTTTGGCACAGCGAGAAAGGGTGATTAAAAAATAATGACTTTGCGGTGACTTTTCTAGCACTAAAACATTTTGAGTCGTAACGGAAATCAATAGGGAGAAATACAAAACAGGCAATTAGGGCTGGCAGACGCTGCTTGTTTTCAACCCATTACGAGAATCCTTTTTATTTATTGGGGGGGGGATATCACTGCACTGCAGGCTTCTTGGAGGGCGCATAGAACCAGCTGGGCAACAAGCCTCACTATATATATATACATACATACATACGGTTCTTTATTAGGCCCCAAACGACTTACTCTGCGCACCCCGGAGCTTTACAGCCCTTTCTGTGGAGTCTCTTCTTTATTTGACCCCACAAATCATAATAAGAGGCCGTAGGGCGGTGATAACCATGCAAGGGCCTCAAAAATGACCAAAATGTGTTTATACATAGAGATGCGTAAATACATCCAATTTTGCTTAACCCTTTCCTTGCCAAGGATCTTTAGTGCCTTACATCGAAAATACGATTTTTGCCGGGTTTTTTACTGTATGAGGGTTTCATTAAGATTCCTCTTTTCCCTGTTATATATTATATACATCATTTGCAGTTCTTAAAAAATACTTTCAGATATGTTTTAGCTCTGTTGAATTATTAACGCATTCACCATCAGTAATACTATAATCTGTTTTATTGTCTGCTGAGCGGCTGCCTCGTGATTTGTTAGTGTGGTTTCTTCCATTAAGATGCGTCTCATAAATCCACTTATTCGCAACTGATGACAGCAAGGCTAAGATGGGTTGTTTCCATTAATGTGTTCAAAGTTTACCCAACTTTAATGTTTAAAGTATCTCTGGTCAATCGTGATGGGAGCCGTAAGGCGTCAACACCTCTGCCACCAAAACAACCAAATCTTCTGTGATGTGCCACGTGTAACCCTCACCCGTTCCAAAACATGAAGCCACACCACCAGAAGGGGAGCTTCATGTAGGCTACACCCCAGGAAGTTCCTAGGTATGCTAAAGAGGAAGTTGGAAGGAGGGTTTGCAGGAGAGCTGCAGTTTCATTTCAGTGGAGTTAAACATTTCATCTCCCTGTTGTCTCTCTAGGAAACGCCGCCATTCATTGGACCCAAATCGTTCTCTCCCTCCCAGCCCTAAATGACTTTATAAAATGTGTAAATAAAGTACAGTCTTCTTCTAAATATTTTAGCCAGTTAATGACATAACCTGATGCTCTAATATGCATTTCATAAAGAGCATTATTATCTACTCGCCCCCCACATTCAGAATTAAATGGAACAGGACATTCATGTAAATCGGGTCACGATGGAAGGTATCTGATGTCAAACCTGGGTAGAAATCCAAGGATCCTGTAAATGATGGCTCTTGAGCATTTTCTTTAATTATTTTTTGGGGTAAATTGTATAACCTTTGATTTTTGTGATGTCTGTTTCTGACTCATACATCAGTGAATTTAAATGGATATCCAAAAGCTATAATCCGAACCTAAAATGCGCACAAACGTGCCTTGTTAGCAAATTAAAGATTAGACGTCTTCCCGCAGACTGTAATTTACGCCGGGCATTTCTAACTATACGCTATATATTACGGCCAGGCCAAAGGAACCGAGTAACGTTACTTTTCTCTAGAATAAAGGCTTTGATTATTCAGACGTTTTCTGTTTTACTGAACAGGCTGTAGGAATCCCAGTTTAACCCTTTTAGGACCACAAGATTGCACAAGATGGCAACTCAGGGGTTAAATTGATGTTTAAAATGACCTTTGTGGCGTTTTTGTGTTTAAACAATTCTAATCCATTTAGACATTTAAAAAAAAAAAAAAAAAAAAGTTTATTGGCCTCTGCGGTTTATTCACTTAGTGTTTTATTAGCTGGTAGACTTTTATAATGTATACTTAAATACGTTCAAGATATCTCCCTGGATTAACTATGCATTATACGGGGTCAGATGAAATGTTTAGCTCAAGCTCCTGGTTTATGAATGCGCCTGACAATGCATAGCGAAGTTAGGGCTTTATTCACTAAAGGGAAAGCAGCCAGGAGGGTTGTGGTTTCAACATCCTTGTATCACAATTCATTATGAATGGCCAATACGGGCAGGGTTCTCCAGTAAGAAGGTCTGTATAATGTATAATTCAATGTGTGAGGGTCCTGAAGAAATCTTACAGGTTTAACTATACATTATACAGGGCCAGCCAAGCTCTTCCTGCAGCACAGGAAAGGGTCTCCTTTAACACATACTCTCTCTAACACACATACACATTCATACTTACACATACACTCTTTATTCAATTCTGGCGGTGAGCAGACCTGCTTTTACCACGGGGTCATGTAACCCCGCGTGACCCCGTTGCGTTCCATCCCAACCCCAGGGCCTGTCCAAAATGCCGACTCCTTCTGAACGATTTTGGACCGGCCTGGGGGCCAGCCCGCCGCTGAAGGTCATTACTAAATCTTCTTTGGAAGTTGTGAATATACACACATACTAACTTATTATTCTTTCTCTGGAAATGTCCCGAACGTGTTCTGGTTCCATATAATAACGAGATGACAGATTGAAAACCGTTAAAAGTTTTAATAGGAGTATTGAGTTTGTGTTGCTGGGAGAACAGACGCACCTCGTTTAACAGAGATCTCATTGTACCTGCAGGAATGTGAATGCTCCGGAGGACTTTCTCAATGCATGCTCTGTGCCGACTACTAACATCAATCCGGGCAATCACATTAGGGCAAGTATATGGAACGGGCCCATTCATCCCACTGTCCCTTAATGTACAGCGCTATATAAAACAATAAATAATAAGGGCTCACCTAATCTGGGTCCTGGGCCCTGGGCTGAGCTGGCCCCAGATAATGTATAGTTAAATCCGTGCGATCATCTTGTTCCTATTAATTATGCATGGCTACTTTGTCTCTTCTTGCAGGAGAAAGTTACCATGGCTGACTCTTAGTAACGTTTTTAATTCTTAGTAATGTTTTTAATTCTACAGCACATAAGCACTTAACGGTTAAATGGATAAAACCTTTGTGTAAAACCCTAGCCAGTTATTCCTTTTAGATAAGGAGACCTCCCAACATCTTAGATGGCAGGAAAGATGACAAAGCGTGAAACATAATTCTAAAAACCAATGTTTTCTGTCAATTCTCAAAATAAAACGCATAAACAAAGCAAACATTCTAAGCTTCTAGAAAAGCTTCAGGGGAGAAGAGAGGCGCGTGGGGATTTAGGTCCCGTAAAAGGACTGGCTAATCTACACAGGGACACATGGGAGGTATGGAGTTGTATGTGAATGTATAGAGCCCACGTACAGCAGGGTAGGACTTTACATGCAGGAGTTAGTAGCGTGTGAAACATACGTGTCCTGCACGAAAGGCGGATAAAGCAACCCGGGTAACGTATCAGGAAGGGGTTGTCTGCGCTGGTTCGGATCCCATTCACCCGCCGATACGTTGAAACGTGAGCTTGGGTTTTAATGATACCTTTTATTAAAGAGCAGCACCATTCATCGTGTCACGCTTTCCTCGCATCACATGTAACACATGACATGAAATCGCAGGCTTCCCCGGCCAGCTGCAGATTTTCCTGGCTCCGACACAGCCAAGCTTGTCACACATTGATACCAAAGCCGCTCGCTCTCGGTCATCTTGTACACTTTGCACTTACCATATGTGGCGTCAAACTGAACGGGGCCAAATACTGTAGGTTTAAAGCGACAAAGCGGTTCTATTTCCCTCCCAATCTGCAAGCCACACGCGGAGAGGGGCCGCCGGGCAGCCAGGCTGCTGGGAGACTCGCAATTAGTATGGATAATATGAAACCCGATCAATAAAGTAAGAAGCTACTGCATAATCCCAAGTGTCTCTAATTAGCAGGGCCAATGCCTCCATGGGACCCAAATCCTTGTGTCCCTTTTTTCCCTCCCCTGATGGCCCTGTTTTATAGAACTCAGGATGTTAGAGGGTATTGCTGGGTTCTACAGCCTTAAGAGTCACACTAATATTTATAAATTAAATTGCGTAAATAAAATACATTCTTTCTCAGTTACATTAAAGGGAAGCTCTAGCTATCACATGCATATGCTGAGTGTGGCCTTTACATTATCACCCCCCCCCCTTCCCCGGTCCAAATGCATGGGGGGGGCTATGTGTCCCTTTAATAGCTATCACTAAGTCGCAAAAGTTCTAGCCACTCCCCCTGAACACACCCTTTAAAATAGACGAGTCCCTCTGAAATGTTGGCAAGTGTGGCTTCTGATGCGCCTGTCGGGCACCCAACTTCCCCCGCTCCTGGATCCTGATTCTGGCATCTGTGACCGACAGTTAGGGTTTATAAACGAATGAATCTCTCACGGTTGCTATTGGCCTAGGCACTGGAGATCTTACTGCTGCGATACAGGGGCTGTTGGGAATATTACGGAACCATTTGGATAGTCGGTCTGAGACAGGAAAACGCTTCTGGTCTACATACAGGAGAAATGTTTTGATTAAAACGGAGTCTTTGGCGATACTTCTAAAAAGTTTCCTAAATCCTAGACAATCCTCAACTATTTAACACCAAACTTGTGTCATTATTCATCAAGATAAAATCTTTGGAATCCTTGGGAAGAGGATTTAGTAAACGCGTAAGCTGTTTAACCTCTTTTATGGTCCCTGAGAATAGTTTACCTGCCATATACATTTTAGTTTTCTGTATTTATGGTCATAGTAGTGATGATTGGTTACCACTTAGTATCTAAATCCATACCTGACAAGTGTCTCTATTTAGTAGGGCTTACCTCGCTTAGGAACCCAGTTCTATGCCTCCCAACATTTCAGCTGTCCCAATTTGGGAAAGAGGTGTGGCTTGATGTATGGGGTGGATTTGGAAATGGGCGTGGCCAGGGAGTGGCTGTGACAGTAGCAATTTTACAGCTCCCTGGGTCGTTCAGTCCTCTTAGGACTTACCAAGAAGCCCATTAGAACGTACAGGTACGTCCTGACTTTGTTGCAGCAGCAGGGAGATCTGTCTGTTGGCAGCCTGTGGGCAGAAGCTAGCATCGCCGACTGATCATGTGTAACAGTGCTCGCCACGAGTGCCGGTACACTATCATTCACCGAATGGCAGATCACTACCCCCCAAACCCTTTAAGGCAAAAAAAAAAAAAAAAAGTGTAATATAGGGTAATATGAAAGGCATGGATGTGGTTCTCTGGACATGTTGGGTATGACTATAATCAGATGTTACCAAACATAAATTGGGTTATTATTCAGCTGTGGTGCTAAGTATTTTTTTTTTTTTTATGTTTTATATATTTCTATGATTTTTTAAAAAGAAGGCCCTACTTTTGAACAAAGTGATGTATAATTTCTCCGCGTTCAAATATGGAAAAGGGGAACTGTGCTTTAAAAAACTGATATTTTGGTTATGAAAACCCCCGGGAAGTTTTTTTTATTACCCATGGAATTAAGAAAAAAAATAAGGGGCATTTAGTCATACATGCTTCATTTCCCGTGGATGTCCAGCCAACAGCTGAAGTGCAGCGGACACAAGCAAGATCCATAAAGACTCGGTCGGATGATTTTGATGTTGAAGAACTTCACGGGCTGCACAGAGCCCTGACCTCAACCCCATCCAACACCTTGGGGATGAACTGGAACGGAGATTGCGAGCCGGGCGTCTCGTCCAACATCAGTGTCTGACCTCACAGACGCTCTACTGGATGAACGGGCAAAAATCCCACATAAACCCCCCAAAATCTTGTGGAAAGCCTCCCCAGAAGAGAGGAAGCTGTTATGGCTGCAAAGGGGGGACCAGCTTCATATTAATGTCTATATATTTAGAATGTGATGTCATCAAAGCCCCTGTTGGTGTAATGTCCCAATACTTGTCTATATATTGTATATGTTATGTATACATTTTTCTTTAACCCACTTATGTATTTAGGGGTTGTGTACAAAAAAATAAGCATTTAAAAAAGGATCTTATATCAGCAGAGCCAACCGAGCCACTTTTTATACACAACGTGCTTTGTATCAATCTGCATGTTATGAATAAGATATCATAAAATCAGCCCATGTTGGTGGATGGATTCCTATGCTCCAGGACTATGCCAGGAGAAGCTTTTACACAAAGAAATGCCTCTATTTGGTGACATACATTGAGATCTGTACATATTTAAAAGGCCACGACCGAGCAGCCTATAAATCAGGAGGTTCAGCGAGACATCATACGTCATAACTCCGAGGAGAATTAATTCCCGCCTGTAAACACATTTGCCTCGTCTGGGGAAACGCTGCCTCAAATTAGTCTTCATTCTAAACACAGAGCGATGGGTTAAGCTGAATAGCCGTGTTTGGACACATACCTGGGATTATTAAAACCATGGGAATCTTTTACATTAACCCTTTGATCTCCCAATTTATCTAATGGCCGAAGAGGAACACTATTTTTTTGGGGGGGGGTCATGGCTGGGGGGGGGCTTGTTGTTTGTATTGCTGTGAGTGATGCGGTTATGAGTACCCACTTAGGGGAGCATTTGGTCTCTTTACTTTAAAAGGAAGGCAAAGGATGTTGGGAAATAAACAATAAACACTATTTGCATTGCCACAAAAAACCCCAAATATATCAAAACAATATACGTTTTGCGAGACCATTTCCTTAAAGGGGCAGTGTTGACTAATGTCTTCAGGGATCAGTAAAACAATATTTTTCATAGCTATTACTGTCTCCCTGTAATTGGAATCTTTAAATAAGATCATAATACAAGGTACGGCTTTTTAAGAACACCGGGATTGAAACAATTTGACAGATTATTTGGCCCATCTGGTCTGCCCATTTTTCCTACTGTAAAGATTCAGCCGTTGGTCTCGTCTTAGATTCAGAATAGCTTTATGTCTCAGCCCTGCAATTTTAAATTCCCTCACTGTATTAGTCTCTGCCACTTCTGCTGGGCGGCTGTTCCATTTATCTACCATTCTCTTCCTGTCTCCCATTCCATCTAAGCCTCTGACCCTCTAGTTTTAGATTATGGCCTCTGGTGCTAACTTTCCTCCTCCTTTGAAATAATCTTCCCTCTGGTACTTTGCTAAATCCCTTAAAGTATTTAGATATTTCTATCACATCCTCTCTCGTCTTTCCTCCCAGCCGGACATATTGAACGGCTCGTTTGACCCTCTGTCTGATATCATTTGTGGACAAAACCACCCCCGACTGATCCCGTCCCAATGAAGTGAGTGCTGCGCGTTCACACTGCAGCATCTCTGCCCGTATGTTTCTCAAACGATTCACGCTCTCTCCGCTAACATAAAACAGCCTAGAGGAGGAGAATGTTTTTATGGCATTTTCTGCGTCCAGGAGACATTAAAATAAATAGCACTGAACGCAGAGCTGCTGAGCGTGACGTGCTCTGTTAAAGGTCTAAATGTCAGCTCCGTGAGTAAGAGTTTGGTTTCTCCCGGGAGCCGGATCCAGCCGGTAGGATGGAAAGCCGTGAACCATCTCGGGGCACTGGTGTAAGACTCTGTTAAAGCAGCAGTAACATCTTAAAATACGATTTCCTTATTAAAGAAACGGTGGTGTATAAGTTTAACTATTTATTACTATTAAAATGATACCTTGCTGTATCCAGTACCATAGATGGTGTTTTGTAAATTGGACAAAGGGTTCCAGGACGCCTTTGGATGCTCACACAATGTGATTTATAAAGGCCATCTGCAGAAACAACAGAAAAACAAGGAAAAGTACATTAATGTATCGATAGTATCGCTTCAACCGCTTACAGGTGTAACGCTGCCGCATCCAGTCCTATTTCTGTATTGTCTGCATAATGCACATACAGCATTCCCTCATACTGGATTATCACATAACAATTTTCACTTACAAAAACAAACAGTGGAGAGGACCCGGCTTATTATCTAGAAGGAACACAAAGTATGTTTGTTACTAAACACAGCCTTATTTAACAAAACACGTTTTAAAAAAAAAAACCCCTGCTTATTATGAGTTCTTCCTTAATTAACAGAAGTTCCGTTTCTTATGCTGGGAGGAATTTTTTTTTTAAGATTTAACCATTTACCTGAGCGAGAAACATTCATTAAAAGGCCCAAAGGGCTTATTTATGATAAGCAGGTGAATTGTTTATGTAGAAATCAGATAATACCAGTTTACAGTCCGGGTGTTTCTGATTCCACTTTATTCTGCGTATTATTAAGCTTGTACGTTTTCTTTGTGACATCGTTAGTTCTGCTCCGCCGGTCGGGAAGACATTTTTTTTTTCAGCTCTTACTGTGGGAAATTTACCAGTTTATAAGCTTAGTTTTTACATTCTGGGACAGACCGTGCTTTATGGATACATCACACATTTTCATTCTGTGGTTTCAGACTCGTTGGGCGAAGCCTAGAAAATTCCCAGCGATGGGTATAATATTAAACAAAGGTGCTTTCTGTGCAACACTGTAACTGCGCTATGCTACATTTACATGGACAGCATGTGATAAGTGTTTCTTTAAAAGCCCTGGATAAATGCCCTTCTTACACAGTGAGATTATATATATATACATACATATATATACATATACACATATACATATATACACACACACACACTCCGGAGGGTTATCAATTAATTGCAAGCTTCTGTAATCAATTGCGGTTTTTTTTGCTTATCAGTGAAAAATGTTAAAAACTTTTGCCGTGTCATTTATATTTAATGTATGCGACATTTTGAATCTAATTTACATTTAAGTTTTAGATGTATTAAGGGAACAGATCTCAGAATTTGTACGAAAGTTATCCCTTCAGTCATCAGCAAGGTTTCCCGGCGTCACTGCAGTCTAAAATGTATTTTTAAGCCTAATATTTTTCCGTGTTTGACGTAGTGATTGCTATTTATGTAACTTTGTAAGGCAGTTCCTAGAAAAGAGGGACAGGAGGATTTAGGTCCCCCACAGAGGTAGTGGCAAAACTAAACCGGGACACTTGGTAGGTATGATATTAATTAGGTAAGGACAACCCTAACTTGTGCCTTCCTATCCCGGCCGCTGCGTGTAAAACGTGAAATGTTAATCCATGCAAGGTCTGTGGAAATCGCCGGAGCCGGGAATCTTGCGATAACAGTAGAGCCGTCATCCCCATAAAGAGTACAGCCAATAAAATGAAGGAAAAGGCATTAATGTCACTTGTTTTGATGGAACACGTGACCTGCGCATGGATGTCTGGTACATTTAATTAGCATGTTCAGCTTGTGAAATCAGAAAACTTTTAACTTGATATATGACGGCCTCCTAAAGAGAGCGCCCAGGATTTACAAACAGGCACAGTTTACGAGCTATTCAGGGGGACTGAAGGGGTTAAAGATTGAAGTACCATTAAAGTCCCACCACGGCCTCTTTGCAATGACAGATGCATTACATTACATTTCAGCCTCCAGATTTCAAGATCTGAATTGCCAAAAACATGGGTAGGATAGAGATGGGGTACTGGGGGGGTGCTGGGTAAACAATTACCACTTCTGCTGGGGAGCTGTTCCACTTATTTACCCCTCTCATAGTAAATTAAAACTTCATTACATCTAAGCCTCTGATCCTCTAGTGTCTGCTTATGGCTCCTTTCCTCCAAGCTATATACATCTTAGTCTTTACTGATATTTTTATCATTTAAACTGTTCAGCATCTTAGTCGCCGACCTCTACGCTCTCCACAATGTCTCAATATCCTTCTGGAGATGGGGGTCTTCAGAACTGCCCCCAACATTCTAGATGAGGTCTGACCAGAGATCTGTAAAGTGACAGAACCATCTCCCTCGTCCTGCTACTAATGCGTCTCGCCGTACAACCCAGCGCCCTGCTTGCTTTTTCTGACTGCCTGCTTACCTTCACGTCATCGGAAGTCCCTCTCTTTATTTCTCGCTGACAGCTCATTGTCCCCAATGCCAATTTCTACATCCGACTATTGCCAAGATATGAAGTTATTTGTCCTCATCTAAGCATCTGTTACATATCGAAATTAAACTGCTTAACCTCATTAACCAGGAGTAAATTAACAGCGTAGGGGAAAAAAATCCATTATTTTAATGTTATTCTTTCTAGCGTAATCTGCATTTGTTGTTGTTACTGGGGTTTTAGGACTTGTCTCAGAATTTGCAAACTAGAAGTAAACTAATCATCTAATTATCTCCTTGAGCTTTAAAACAAATAGTCAAAGGGCTAAAACTAGAAATGTGAGTTGTCGTGCTAAAAAATGCAACCTTGAATGTTTCATGTAAAAAAAAAAATGCAATAATAGAGGCAGCCTGCAGGATACAAGCACGGCTTCGATGTCATCGTTGGTCTTATTTTTCCACAGTAAAGTACCTCAAAAACAAATTGTTATTGATCGCCGTTTCAAAGCTCGCACATGAGGGATATGCTTGTTTTATTCAAAGTGAAGTCTTCTCATTATATGGAGTTCCATTACATGGTGCTAACCTTCTGGGAAGGCTGTGATGATGTGAGTGTTTTGTCTACACATTTCGTGACATGTAGGACCTGAAACATCACGATGTGTCATTCTCTCCACAGCCTCAGGACTCTCCTCTTCCCCGTCCACCCCCACGCAAGTGACCAAGCAGCCCAGCTTTCCCCTGGAATCCTACAAACATGAGCCAGAACGGTTAGAAGCCCGATTACGCTCGTTCTCCTCCCCGCCGGACACAGGACAGAGGTTTTCATTGCCCCACGTGTCGATGACTGTGACAAAATCCTCTTTAGCGACATCATCACCCAGCACTACCTCAAAAACAGTAAGTAATTTAAGACTTGTGTCCTGGGGACTGCTATTTGACCGTATTGCTTGTTACTCCACCACCGGCGGGAGTTTTCTTCTCACGTCGGTATAATTTTTACATTGAAATCTAAACTATGTTCTTTTTATTCCTGCACTAAAGTATGCTAAAGATTCCTGCTACAAAATAGAGCTATGCGCTGTATTCGATATGTCAAATTCATTGTTAATGAATAAGGTAACTTATAGAAAGCCCTATAAAGAGGTGATTATATATCAAAGTAATAACTTAAAATGTGAAAAGGTTATTTAGGGTTGTAATGGCATCGCTTGGTTTTATCACCTGAAGCAATACTTACAGGTGAAGCAAACCACATTTGCATAAATGGTACCTGTGGTTATAAATGTAATTTAGCTGCTTCCTAAAGATGATTATTTAGATGGTATATTTATAGAGCGCCAGCATATTCCATAGTGCTATTATTACATTGACCTCCAGTTCTGTAAACTGAAAAATACCTGAAAACATCCACTAGAGGGAGACAGAACTCCAGACAGAGGAGTCTTTCCAGGTAGTTTGACGCAGGATCCTCATCTAATGATAGGAGAATGATCTGCATTCTATACAAACCCAGCGCCGAGGTACCAGTAAATGGCTTTATTCACTAATCCTCAAGTCTAGTAGAAGCCAAACTGGTGTAAAAACGTAAAGTGTCAGTGAAAGGAGAGCTCTGTAAGTTCTAAGAAGTTGAGCATTTCCGAGGAACTGAGATAGCGAAGAAAACCTACTAAACTCCTTAAAAAAAAAACAGCCCGAGGTGAAAATATTCTCAAACCAACCACAATTATGTACATTTCCGTGCACCTTCATACCTAATTGTAACAAATTAAACTGACAGATAGTTTGGGTTATTAAGACTTTTTCCGATAAAGTGAACCCATTGGGTTAAAAAAAGGAACTACCTGCCAGAAATTATTTGTTGTTTTATATAGCGCTATCATATTCTGTAGCGCTGCACAGTGAGTAGACAGGACATAGCAAATAGTGTATAAAATAACAATTTGGCTTACAGAAACATCAGGTAAGAAGGGCCCGGCTCAAAAGAGCTTACAATCTAGAGTGAAAAGGACAATTGCAGCTCACCAAGGCAAACCTGGCCGTCTATAGTGTTTCTATTGATAGTGTTAGGGTCCGGTTACAATAGACGATGAAAATTTCAACTGAAAAGCCCACTGCGGCTGGGCCAACAAACTCTAGGTTGGTTCACTAAAGGACCTAAGAGCATAAGGGGTCACGCCAAGAAATCTGTGCGCGTATAATAAGAGACCCCAGTCATTTATAAGGAAAAATGTATGCGTCAGTTATTTACCATTTATATTATTTTTATATTTAAAAAAAAAAAAGAGAAAGTGGTCAATTTAAAGGGCATTTTAATCTGATTATCCTTTATTAGGGGCCAAAACAGTCCACGGCGCAGTACAATTTAAATATGGGGTGATTAACAAATACTACAGGGGCTGAGGACACTACCTGTGATCTGCTATCTGGCCTTATGGCTCTGTTATACAGAGTTCCTGGCCTAAAAAGGAAATAAATGGGTTAAAATGCAGGTGATAATGTAACGATATCTCTCCATCTGCTGAATACATTCTTAAATTAGCAATGACCTGATATAAAGTTGTTGTTGCTGCAGGTATGCCCAAAGAGCCCCTTTAATTATGGATGCTCCTAATAATAGTAATACCCACCCCCAGAAAGCAGATGGGTTAGATACATTTCTATGCCGTTCTGTGTTTATATTGTAGCTCATACCCTTAGGGCACGTCATTGTAATTATATTGTGGATAATAATTACCTCACGCGCTGTGGGGCATTAAGTCCTATTTGTGTCCGAGGGGTCTATCAGGGAAACGGTTTGAATTTACCATAAGCACTGTATACACCGCACCCGTAGCAGAGAAGGGGTTAATGTCCCTCATTGCGATTCGTGTTGCCTGTCAGCCTCAGACGGTGTGGCCCCCGGGCCCCTCAGACATCCCCCGTCTGCACAGTGACAGCCGCCAGCAGTGTCTGCGCGCCTTAAGAAGGGGGCGGATACTGCTCACCCCGCTGTCTACTGTTGGCCAGGGCTTCCGCCTCACCTGCCAATCAGGGAAGCCCTCTCACCCAGGTTGTCCAATGCGCTGCGGCGTGGGAGTGCTGAGCCCCGCCCCCTTCGGCTGGCCAGAGCCGGTGCTGTGTGTGCAGGGAGAAGCAGCCCGGTGAGTGGTGGCGCCCCGTGCCCGGTCCCCTCCATGCTCACTGCTCTCTCTGTGTCCTCTCCCCACACAGGCTCAAGGCAACGCGGAAGGGATGCTGGAGAAGCTGGAGCTGGACGAGGAAGGTAGGACTACAGCCCGCAGACACTGCCTGCGCCGCCTGTCACCTGCTGCCTCATCACTGGGGCCGGCCTGCGCCTAACTTGTCAAGCAGGAGGTGCAGGATGTCTCAGTGGGTCAGACTGGCCAGGCCTGAATATTGAAATTTTATATATATATATGTGTGCATGCAGGGGCTTAGCTTATGGGAACCCCCTGCTTGTAAACAGGGCCTTCTGAGAGGGGATACGGCAACAATAAAGAGATTACCCGCAGTTATACATACATAAACTTCTACATGTCTCTGACATGCTTTAATAGGGGCTTGTGTGGGTTACATGCATGCATGCATGGGTTACATGTATCTATATATACACTAATTACACGTATAATTATTTTAGTTACAGCTGTTTGGAACGTTCTGTTTATATGTATCTATGTTATTAACCTGTGGGATTCTGCGATTCCTGTAAATCACAGATATATATATATCTATGAGTGTCTCTCCCTCCTTAGACTCTTCGGCCCCCCGGCCCGGGCCCCGTTGCTGTCAGGCGGGCTCTCCGCTGGGTGATCTTGGCACGCTCAGACTCGGGACACCCTTTCCCAAAGTCAGCAGCAGCTGTCACCAGCGCTGCCAGCTCGGCCGTTTATAACCGGACACCTCGAAATTCTGGGCCGGGCTCACGCAAGTGGGGCACGGCGTTGTAACGGTTAAACCTATGATGGATGTGGGTCACATGAAGTAATGGCTGGGCGTACGCCTGCCCAAAGAGCTTGCAGTCTAAACGGAGATATATTATCCAACCGTCTCCCCTTTTCTAATTAGCAGTGTATGTGTTTTGGGACGTGGTTACAAACCCCCGTGACCCTCATGAATCGCTTGTCCGAGTGATGAGATTTGCAGTCCACGAATATCCGGGGGACTCTTATCTATCCCGGTGTCCAATGCGTGTTTCCCTGACAGACAGAATGACCGCCAAATGTGCAATTAGTCGGTCCTTGGCTTGTCTTAATTGATTTTTTAGCGCAGTGATGTCATTGACGTGTCAGAGTGAGGATTTACCGCTCCGACCGGCCCCAAGCGTCGCGTAAAGTTACCGCCGTAGCTATTTTAGTTCTGTCTTTTACCTGTAATGTTGCTGTTTTTAAAGAGGCTGTGAATGTATCTGCGGGGAATTACCAGTTTGTGAAAGGGGGTGGTCACGCGGGGGGTCTTCGTGTGCCGCAGGACCCGTGTCGTTAAACGGCACGCTGTTGGAAGAGTATATTGTTGGCTTGTAATGTCTGCTCGCAGTAAGGATCTACGTCTTGGCTTCATGCCTTCTGCCAATCACAATCTTCAGAACTAAATATGGATTCTGCCTCTGCTGGGGTTTTTTTTAAATTGAAAATATCAGTCAGTTTTCCTCGAAATGCACCTGGGGCGCTCGGATCGCTTGGTGCTCTTTAAAACTATGAACTGACTTCTTAAGCACGTCTTGAATGTGACCTTCTGATCACCGGGACGGCAGATCTCCGATGTGTAAGCATCTAATTTTATTACAGACTCGCAGGCTGTGTTTGGTTCATATAAAATCCAGATTCCGGGGCCGATTGTGATGTAGTGGACGCGGGGAGGCTTGTACCGAAAGCTGATGTGCTTCCAGTTAACTCGAAGCCTAGATAACGTTTTCTGCTCACGGACGTCCTGCATCATGGATATCCAGCAATCTCGTTTCCTCGGGAGAGAATATTATGTAAAAATAAAAATGAATACGTAAAAATAAGACAGTTCTGTGTGTCTGTGAATATTATATATATTGTCAAGTTGCGCGTGTGTGTTGCTTTTCCGTGAGATGTGAGGACCTGGCGTATAATGAAGTATTTATTATTATTATTATTAGCATTTATATTATAATAATAAAAATAATTTAGCTTTTGTCCGCTTTTTTGATAAATAAAAAAAAAAAATACCATCTTTAGGAGCTCCTGGGCTGATGTGTTGTATAAGAAACCTGCGGTCTCGGAGGTGAGACGGGGATTGTTTTGCTCGCTTGACCGCATTCTTAACCGTCGGAAAAAATTCCTCCTTAAAAAATAAATAAATAAAACCAGAAGCGCTGGAATAGTTCAGAATCCCCCGGCATATAATGACTGTGCCGCGCATGCTGGAACCTGAATTGGCAAGTAGGACAGAGATTTCTTATTCTATAGGTATTTATGCCTTTGAGTTACATTTGAAAAATAGAGGGTCTTCTTGATTTACATGCCTTCCCTTTGCCCCTCTTTCCTCCCCTGATTGCCCCTCTTTTTCTAGGAGGTTAGAGTGTTTGCTGGGTATGAGGGGATCGCAGGGTTCCACAGCCCTAAAAGCCCCGATAATGTGTATAGAAACAGCAGCTGGGTTTAACAAATAAATGAATTGGCCGTACATGAGACAAACGAAAAGTCGTTTTGTTTTCAAGGAAAATGTGATATTTTTTATTTCTTTTTGCTGTGTTTGTTGGTCCCTGTGTTCGTATTTAGATTAGATCTGTTTAATGGGAAGATAAGCCGTTGTGAAACCTCCGAGCAGGAGGAGATCTTCCTTTAACTCGGCGGGTAAATAACTCCGGGGGCTTATTTAGTAAACGGTGAGAAACGGTGCGTGCGTTCTGTAGGTGTTCTAAAAGCAGGGAGCCTATAAAACGGGGCAGTTTAATGCGGATGATAGCCGCGCAGTCCCTCCATGTTTTTTGTGGTGTCCTCTTTGCAAATGCATGGGGGGGGATTTCTGCAGACTCGGTTCCTCTTCTTACACGAAGCGTCTGTATCCATGCGGTGCGGTCACGTTCTTACTGTCCATGGAGGATCCATCAGGGTTTATGGACGACGCCGGACACTGACGGCAGCCAATCGGATATCTGCTAATTGAATGCAGTGATTGGTTGGAGTATCACAGAGCGTGTGCGGGAAGCATACTTAGGTATGCTTTCTGTTTTCAGTAGAGTAAATGAGCCAAAGGTTTCTTTTTAAGGATGCCTGGACTGGTTTGCATGCAATTAAAAATGCACTCTAATACGCATTGAACGAACAGGGAACAGCTGTTTTAATGTCTGAGCTATAGGTGGATCTATAGGGTATTGTAAAAACGTCCGGTGAGCTATAAAATGAATCGCCTATAATGGTAACCCGCTCGTTTCATGTGCAGTGCTTCCCCACGTTCTCTTGTTTTGTAGTACGCCTGAGATCCACCTCCCAGCAAAGAGTTTTCTTGTTTTTTTAGCACTATGTACTAAACATGCCGGAGACCGGATTTATCAGCCATAACTCGGCACGTTGTCTTTCTGTTCACTAGCCAGCGAGCTTTAACAGGTTTTATGGCGTTCTGGTGACTTTCATCCAGATGTTTCTTTTGTCATTGTGAGGTTTTTGTATTTTTTTTTTTTTATTATTTTTTTTTAAAGAGTTTCTGAATGTATATGGGCTCGCGTATATTACATCCCTCAACCCATTGAAGGCGTCTTGGCTGGCATGAAATTACTCCAAAGCTACGATTGCCGGTTAACGTTATCTGTACCCGTGAGCTGCCGGCTGCTGCCAGCCACTAATTACCTGCTTATTTTAATTGTATATGGGGCTGGGGAGATCCCAAGAGGCAGGTAGCCATGGCTTCCAAAACGATGCTTTTGGCATTTAACTTATCTACAAATATATATATTATATCTTCCCTGCAGTACTTTGTTAAATGCTTTATATATTTAAATGTTTCTATTGTATCCGCTCTCCTCCGAGACGGACATATTGAGATCCTTTAGTCTTTCCTGATCATTTCCATTAACAGCGCTGCCGTCACAGGAGCTGCCAGGCCACAGATGCAGAAAAAGACCTTGTTGTGCCAGCTGACCGTGGGAATTCTAGCTCCGTAGCAGTTGGTTACCTTTCAGAAACATAGCAGTTTAATGTGCGCGGGCGGCTTTCCTCGCCCCGGGGTTATAGAGCCCCGAGCACCGGTTTGTCTGGCTGTGAGCTATAATGAGATGATGGCTAAGCGTGTTACTAAGCAGGTGATAACGAGCGTTTCGGAAAGGGCGCAGACAACCAACTCCCCACCCAAGCCGTGCCGCGGTTCCCGTTAGACTCAATTCAACTACTTTGTCGGTAAACATATTATATATAAAATACTTATATCGCCTGTACAGAGCCGTATGCGCAGTCCCTCTAATATTAACGATCCGGGTTATGCTGCAGGGCTTAGCAAAGGAGGTGAGAAATCAGGGACCATAGAAACGTATTTCCTTACGAGCCTGAAAAACCCTGTTATTATTTTTTTCCTCCAATTTCAGGATGCATTATCCGGGACTGCGTTTAGCCGCGCGGTCCGTGACGCACGCACAGAACGTGCGAAAATTCGTCCCCAAATAGAAAGTGTTATCGGAGGGTGATGTTGGCTCTACCGTTGAGGCAGTAAATACGGTTATATTCCTGAAACCATTCCAGGCAAACGGTGTATTTCTTTAAAAAGGAAATAAATCATTAAAAAAAGGCTTCCTATTTATAGTGCAGCCCAAAGAGCGCAGGTTCACTTTATCTCTAGCCAGTGTATGGGTCAAGTCAGGGGTTTAGTTTAGATGGGTATGATAGAATGGGTATGATAGAATTCCCAGGTTCTTTTGGGGGGAAAAGGGAAATATTATTAACAATTTAACCCTTTTATGTCTGCATAAGTGTCTTTAAACATACAGAAACTGAAATGAAGTAAAATATAAACGATAAAGAAAATCCACGTTCCTAGACGTTGCTGCGAAGGTTTGTACTCTGATGGCTTCATGGAGCAGCGGAGTGTGTGTTTCATTTAATAATCATACCACATGTCTGGAGATATGTTTGGCCCGACGTATCTCCAGCTTGGAACATAGTTGGGGGGGGGGGGGTAAATGCATATTAGGGATTCTATTACACTTGTAACAGGGGCCGTGTGTAAGTTTAAAGGGACCTCCCAGCTGTTGTATGCATTAAAGCGGACGTTCCCTTTTTAAAAAAGGCGCTTCATAGGTTCTGTCTGACTCTGGGCTGGTGGCCCCCAGCTGCCGGGTCCCAAACTGATCCTTACTGGCACTTGTCTGTGGCACTGCCACCTTAGCCGGCTGAACAGGATGGCGATGGAATGAACATAAAGGAGCACAAAAGGCAATCGTTTGGCTATAGGAGCATCCCGCTATGCTGCGCTGGGATGCAGAGCCGTGAAGAAGCAGCGCATCGATCGGTGCCGTAAATCCTCCGAGCTGCGCTGTCTGGTTGGGAAGCGATCTCCGGGGCGGTGCGGACCGTACTGCAGATGATTGTTCAGCCACGGCCGTGATGTATGGAGCTGGCACGGAAGACGTTTCATTTCTCAGCCTATATTTAGTGCTCTGATTTATCATTTTTTCCTCCCCCTGTTGTCTGTGTGAGGCTCCTCTGCTCCCTTACGGTACGGAACATCCAAGCTTCGGCCCGCAGTGTTCTTTCATGCCTGCTTTATCTTATACTTCCCCGTTCAGCCCCTTTCCTTGTTGTATAAAGCAGTAGCGGCCCCCGTGTTTCATGCATCCATTATCCCCCCCCCCCCAATATAATATCTGTGCTCCTGGTCTGCTTTAAAAATTGTTCATGCAACATATACTTCTGTTTTATGGCAACGGAACCACTTTAAGCGAGTCTCCTCCGGTCGCCTCCTCCTTCCTTTCTTTTTCCTACCTTGTCTTTTGTGTTCCTTTAACCTCCATAAACCCTTAAAATCCCCCAAAATACATAGAATTTAACAGCAGATCAGACCCATTCGGCCCAATCTAGTCGCCCATTTTTCCTGCTGTAAAGACCTTAATCAGTTGTTGGCCTCGGGATGCCTATCCCACGCATGTCTAAATACCCTCACTGTATTAGCATCTACCACTTCTGGTGGGAGGCTGGTCCATTTACCTACCACCCCATCTGTAAAGTAATACCTGGATACGTTCTGGAGACCTAATTGTAGGGTCCAGAACAGTAAATAATCTATTCATTGGTAAATTTCACCTTGTTTCCCATTTACCGGCAAACACCCATCACACGTCATGTAGTCGCGGTTCCCTTCATGACTGCCGAGCCATCGCTATCAGTCCCCAATACCTGCCATGTATCGCCTGGCATGCATCGAGGTAATAACTGTTTCTGGGGATTGGTTCTGTATCACGGACCGGCGGACGCTGCGAAGAAAGGAGAGTAAATTCCGTAGAGCACGGTGGAGAATTTCCCGCCGACAGATCCTTATTAAGCAGATGGCCGCCTCGCTCGGATGCCGTTCTGTGACAGCTTGACTCGATGCTAAGCGTTCTGTGTGCGGCGTCCCCGTTGGAAACTATTAGCGCCGGGTGCTTTGGAATACACTTCATTCTAACGGTTACTTTATTATAGCGGCAGTAACATAAAATAGAATTTACGGCTGCTGTGATTTATAGAGGGGCGTCCCCATCAGGGCTGGTGTGAATCCACAAAATACCATTTTTTTGGTTATGGTTTCTGAGAGATTTGGTCTAAAGGTTTACCTCAGCTGGGAAACCTGCGATCTGTGACACAGCTACCGATATCTAATCAATGTCCTGTCTGAACGTTATTACCTTTGTTCCTTTCACCCTCCACTTACAAAGGCTGCCTGTATTCTTTTCTTTCTTTTTTTTTTTTCTTGCTTCTTTTAATATGTAGATTTATTGGTTTATTTTGATTCTATATAATATATATTCATCATAAATGGAACTTTAAAGTGATCTGGAACAATTAAATAGGCTTTGGGGGCACAATTGGCACAGGCAAGCTGTTTGGGGGCACAGGCAATCTGGGGCCACAGGTGGCACAGGCAATCTGTTTGGGGGCACAGGTGGCACTGTAGGGCATGTTGCTTGGCGAAGTAGGTTTGTGGTTTCTAGTTATGATGGATCATAAGACTTTGCAACATCACGCTTGCCAACATATCCAATCCCTCAACCCCCACAACGAAATCTGAAATGATAATAGTGGACATTTAAATTTAATATTTTTAAGGGAAATCTATAAAACCAAGGACTTTTCCAACTTTCCCTTCCGGCGGCGACTGCTTGCAGTCTTTATACATACAATATAGACACTGACACAGAAGTTGGGGGCGATCGGAGTAGAATAACAGTGCTGAATACTCGACATAACGCGATCACCCAAAGATTACTATCGGAATAATTCCGAATATATTATCGTCACCGCCCGGGCTCTCCTACTGTTAATGATTTACCGCCGTCACGTCTTAAGAAGCGGTTATCCATCACAAAGGCTGCCGTCCTGCTTGCCGGAGCTGGTTTGCACCAGCGTCGAGCTCCTGGTTTAAAGCAGATCTGTCCCTATTTCCAAACGAGCGATGAATATCGTATACGGTAACCGCGTACGGAGGGTCTCCGATATCGATGTAGGAGGGAGCCGGTGGGCGCGTTGCTTTGGGCCGTTCTGGCGGTGGGAAGCGGTGAGTTCTGGCCATGCCGTCCCTGCGCCCGAGGCTTCAGAGGGTAAAATGCTTTAATGATTAAACTGTAGGAATAAACAAGGGGGGTAGTAGAGGCACAGAGCAGAATCCCAGCTTCTTTATCAGGCCCTTATTATGCTGCGAGGGCCACAACAATGTTAAGCGGTGACGGGTGTTTTTTCGGCAGCGCTTCTAGCTTGACAGATCCAGAGCCGGCCAATTGTACTTTGTCTGTCTGACAAGTTATGGGCTGATCCCATCCTCCACGGCAGATCATCCAGGTCAGACCACATGGCCAAAGATGGCCCACTAGGGCGTCAGTCACCCCAACATTTTAATCATTGTAATTTTAGTTTTTTTTTGTTTTGTTTGTTTTAACCAAAATAGGATTCATTTTTCCAAGTCTTTGCCTTTTCAACCTGCAGCCAGGTGAGGAAGGTTTATTTGGACATTTGAATCTGTTACCACAATACCATCCGTAGGGGGATTCATGGGTGGATGTGAGCTCCAGGACCGACTAATGTGAGGATATTTTGTCCCCACAGCTGTCGAAGAATCAGAAAGTGACATCTACATGCGCTTCATGAAATCGCACAAGTGTTACGACATCGTCCCGACCAGCTCCAAACTTGTTGTGTTTGACACAACGTTACAAGTGAGTACGGATTTTATTTTCTTGTATGGTCGCTCTCCTTTGCCGTAGCTGCAACAGCTGGTTGTCCTCTGTGCTCGGCTAGTCATGTCTGTGGTTGTCGCCGATGGATGTGATAAAATGTAGCAGAAATCCCGAACCGGCATCTGCCAGAAGATTACCGTTATTTGTATTTGCCTCCGTGTGCTGGTACTCCTTGGTTAATAACGCTCCGTTTTCCCGGCTAGCTGCCACTTGCTCAGTTAATTATCATCTGTCCACCGGTTTATTTAATATTCTTGTAATACCCGGCTCTCTCTTTGCTCCGTGTCTGGGAAGCTCTCCTTCCCCAGCACCGCTCCCTTCTGTTTATTCAGCTTTCCACCTGCCTTTCTAAGTAATGCAGAACCGCATGTACCCTGTGGTACAGGGCTGGCTCCATATCGGTTTTCCTTTGAATCTGTCAAACATCTGTTCGTTCCATAGATTCTCTCCTGTGTCTCCAGCCTTGCGCATAGCTGTGTTTTGATTGGTGCTCACTTTGGTGATAGTCCTGCCCCCAAGGATCTAACCACATAAATTATACAGTACATACATTTGTTTGGTGTTATATTGCCTTCCCTGTACTGTATTCGCTTTATGAACTCCATGCCTTACGTCTTATTATGTGAATGGCGTGTGTTGCTAATGCACTAATTTTATTATCTCCTCCAGGTAAAAAAAGCCTTTTTTGCATTAGTGGCGAATGGCGTCCGAGCTGCTCCTCTGTGGGAAACGAAAAATCAGAGTTTTGTAGGTAAGCACCGTGCATAAATTATAACAATATAATCCATATCCGCATAATCATATATGCAGTGAATAACTTCATTAAACAGGTTACTGCTGGACTACAATTCCCATCATTCCAGACATGTCTATATAGATTACGCATAGAGATCTGCACCAATCGAAGGCCTAGCTTGTGTCCTCAACCTTTTGAATGAGAAGTAAAAAGACTGATGTAGAACAGGCCAAGCTTTTGTATTCTTCGCTCGGGACATTATATCTGTGGCCCCATCTGCTGACTCTAAGGACCCCAAAGTTGCAGGCTCTTGGGATCTGTTCTCCTCGGCATGGGGGTGGGAAAGAAGAAAGCCGCCCGGATCTGTATTTAGTATAAGTTCTCCCTTCCATCTAAGTGGCAGCTAATTTTATACTTCAGCGCACATCTACCGGGAGAGTAAATTACCGCCATGGAGACGCTCTTTAAACACAGCTCTGATCTGATCTGGAATGTGGGCTTGGAGAACGGCTTGGAAAAAAGATGATTAAAAGAGAAAAAAAAAAGTTAAATTGCCGGAGGGTTCCACATGTCTAAGAAACGCGGTGCGTCCCTCGGTCCTCTGGCACCAAAAAGGTTAAAAAGCTGTTGCCAAGCTCACTATCAACACTACCGGGTGTAAACTTACCCTTGGGGCATTTCTGAAGCAAGATATTTAACTGTTTGGCTGCCATGCAGTTTGTGTGTTGGTGTCTTTCAGACGCTGCATCAGATTAATACTAATTTATTTATTATAAATATATAGCACTCCAGCTATTGAACTGCACTTCCCATGACCCTCATCCAGAAAAAAAAAAAACAAGCACTTGCTAAGCATTGTGGGAATTGTAGTTCTATGGCAGCAGCAGAAAGCCGTTAGCTGCCCATTCCCTACATACAGATAAGCCGTAAAAATGTATATATTGTATAGTCCTATGTGTCGTGATATCATAATAATCCTAAAGCATCCTTTCTGATTGATTCATTCATTCACTCTGTTCCCAGGTATGTTAACAATTACAGATTTCATAAATATTTTGCATCGATACTACAAATCCCCGATGGTAAGTAGCAAAATGCGGCAATCATTTCATTCAAATTTTAACTTCTTTCTATACTCTTGGTTATACTCTGCTCCTTGTGGATCGCGTGCATAACAACTAAAATACTGTATATCTATGGGGTCCTAGAACCCGATGATACCAACATTCACTGCCGTTCAAAAGTGTTTCTAACCATCAATTAGCCTTTAAAACTTGGATCGGTGAACACAACGTGCCATTGGAGCACAGGAGTGATGGGAGTGATAAAGGGCCATTGGAGCACAGGGGTGATGGGAGTGATAAAGAGCCATTGGAGCACAGGAGTGATGGGAGTGATAAAGGGCCATTGGAACACAGGAGTGATGGGAGTGATAAAGGGCCATTGGAACACAGGAGTGATGGGAGTGATAAACGGCCTCTGTACGCCTATGAAGGGATTCCATTGAAAATCAGCCGTTTCCAACTACAATAGTCATATTTAACATTAACCCCCCCTGCGCTGGATTTCTGATCCATTTCATGTTATTTTAATGCTCACAAACAAGAAATTAGTAACTTTTGAACGGTAGCGTATGAATATACTGTATTGTATGCGTGAGGTCTGACAAGCTTAAATATTTCTCGGCATTCTGTAGGATTTATAATTTGTCGTTGTATTCACTGATTACAGGTACAGATTTATGAACTAGAAGAACACAAGATAGAAACCTGGAGGGGTAGGCATTTATCGTTAAATTATACACCAACTCCAATTATTTATATATATTTTTAGTGTAAGAAAAGCAAATTCATCATATCTAATTTTGGGCTGAAATCTATTTTTTGTGGTTTACATTCATTTAGAATTTGTTTATAAAGGCAAAATTAGAAACATAGAATTTGACAGCAGATAAGATTAATATTGGGCCATCTAGTCTGCCCGTTTTTCCTGTCCTGAAGCCGGCCCCATAGTGGGGATAGCTTTATTTCTGTCCTGTATGTATTTAAAATCCCTCACTTTATTTGCCTCAACCACTTCTGCTGGGAGACTCTTCCATTTATCTAAGACTTTCTCAGTAAAATAAAACTTCCTAACATTACTTGTGGGAAAGCTTTAGGGCATTTAGCAGAACTGGAAACGCTGCAGTAAGGCTAGGTTTCCACTTGGGTTTTTTTTAGCTAAAAACGCCTATAAAAACGCCAATAGCGCCACCTGGCGTTTTTTTGTGAAAAACGCATGCAGCCAGATGTTAGCTGTAATTCAATGGGAAATCGCAAAATGCCATTTCCACTTGGCGTTTTTCTGTTTGGCGTTTTTTCAGTCCTCTTTGGCGTTTTTCTGCTTTTTTGGGCTCTGTGGCAGTTTTTCAAAACTGCAGCATGTTGACACTCTGGCGTTTTTTGCAAGAAATCTTGGCTTTTTTTCTCCAATAGAAGTCTATGGGAGAGAAAAAACGCCATGAAAAAGCCATGTGGGTTTATTGCCTTGGCGTTTTTTATGGCGTTTTTTCCACAGTTACAATGCAGAGGATGGACCCAGTATCTGTGTGTCCTACGAGAAATAGGCTGAAAACAAACAGTTTCACACAAAACAAAGTCCTGGACTGGTTCATATTGAATTTTACACCATTTGGAACAAACATGCCATTACAAACAAACATACGCGACCAGATCCTGCGTGCCAAAAGCAACAGCAAACAATTTGCACCATCATTTGGGGCCAATCTTCCCAGAGGAGCAGACATTCGGAATAAAGCATGCCTTACAAACCACAGAAAAGAGACAAAAGGGTCTACCAAGTAAATGACATCAGGAGAGGGCAGATACTTGCCATTTATCCTAATCCCTTTTAGCTGGGTGAAACTTCTAACTTGTAAAGGCTGGAAAAACTGCCTAAGGTCAAAAAAAGCAATTTCCACAGAAAGGCTAAAACGCCAGAAAAAACTGCAGAAAAAACGCCAAAACGCAGGTAAATGCAGCGGCAGTTTTCTTGGCAGTTTTCCTGGCGTTTTTCATCAAGAAAAAAACGCCGGACAAAAACCCAAGTGGAAACCTAGCCTTAGTGTTCAGCAGAGGGAATTTTTTTTATTATTTTTTATGATTTTTTGCGGTTTCTGTCATTGGATATTCCGCTCGCCGTTCTCCAGCTGATTGGCTGACATTCTCTGCTCTGGTTTCTTACAGAACTGTATCTGCAAGAAACATTTAAACCTTTGGTGAACATCACTCCGGATGCAAGGTAAGGTTTCACTGGGATGAAATGTCGTCTCATCAAGGGGGGGGGTCTCTTTTCTCAGGAGCCAATAAGCTGCCGAATAATAAGCATCGCTGTGAGCCGCTATTCACCGCGATCTAACGTTTTGGGCGCAGGATACAATGTTGCGTCGTGGTCCGTTCTATGAGGTGTCGGAGATGACTCCGTTGAAACATTGTTATTATCGTGAATCTGTTAATCTTGCCAGACAGCCCCTACTGGCCCGAAAACCTGATTCTTTCGTTTACCCGCCATAAATTACCGGAGGCAGATTAACGCCGTGGAACTCGTAACGTGGGTTTCCATAGCCTGCGGCTGTCTGACGGTTCCAGTACATTTAAGATGATAAATCTTTACCGGCTTAGATCGAGCGAGTACCTGTGACGGGGGAAAGCTTGGTCCTCTGGGTTTAAGGCCAAGTGGGGGTTCATGAAGCCCGAAATACAATTTTGGAGCCCCCAGGGTCCCTCCACGTGTTTGTGTGTGGGGGGGGATTCTCGCTTAATAGGTTTGAGGGTAAGAACCCGGCACTTATTTTTGCTATTCTTCCACTTAAATTTGTCCTGGCCTATGGCTGCCGATGCGGAGGAAGAAGAATTTTGATAACCACTTGGAACGCTTGTCACCTTTTCTTTACCAACGCAGGGAGCTCGGTTAACCCCCGGGCTTCATAAAAATAACAATAAAAAAATATTTATATGGTTCCTAAAACGTAGAGGTTATACCCTGGTATCATTTGTTAATTTAATAGTGCCGGCCCGTGACTTTTAATGCCTTTTAGAGGTGCTTTTCCACTTTAGGGGGAACATTTTATCCTTCCCTTTGGAGGATTAATCATAAAAAAAGTCATGCAACATTTTACATGAGTGATGAACTGGTTCTGGGAAGTCATTAGGAGTCTTCTACTGCTAGATTTCCTTATGAACGTGTTAACTGCGGCAGGGCAGGTGGAACACCCCCTTTAATATTATTATTATCTTTTATTTATATAGCGCCAACAATCTACGCAGCGCTTCTTACAATACATATATATATTTATTTATATTCAAGGGTTCTGACAAGATGAGAATTGACAGACCAAGACAAACGGATACATTAGGTGGAGAGGCTCGGCTCGCAAGCATACAATCTTTTAAATCGAAGCTCCTTTAGTAGTGGCTGCAGTGCAGATCTGGGTGGGGGGTGAAATAAAGGACTGTATTGATGGCTAATGTATTTTATTTCTTTACGCAGCCTTTATGATGCAGTGTACTCACTGATAAAAAACAAAATCCACAGACTGCCTGTTATCGACCCGGTCAGTGGAAACGCACTTTATATTCTCACCCACAAGAGAATCCTCAAGTTCCTTCAGCTTTTTGTGAGTAACAATGTTTTTTGTTATAGTTTATAAATCAATGAAAATAAGATCAAGATTTAAAGCTGAATCAGCATCTAACTATAGATTATTTTTTAAAATATCTGTCCTTATCCTATTAGTTACACTACCGTTCAAAAGTTTGGGGTCACTTAGAAAGAAAAGAAATTTCTGTCCATTAAAATAGAAATCCAGCACAGGCGGAGTTAATGTGGTAAATGACTAGCTGGAAAAGGCTGATTTTGAAATGGAATCTCTTCATAAGGGTACAGAGGCCCTTTATCACTCCCATCACTCCTGTGTTCCAATGGCCCTTTATCACTCCCATCACTCCTGTGTCCCAATGGCCCTTTATCACTCCATCACTCCTGTGTCCCAATGGCCCTTTATCACTCCCATCACTCCTGTGTCCCAATGGCCCTTTATCACTCCCATCACTCCTGTGTTCCAATGGGCTGTTGTGTTCGCTGATCCAAGTGTAAAAGCCAAATTGATGGTTAGAAAACCTTTTGTAATTATGTTACAGCCAGAAATGTCCTTTTTTTTTTATTATTATTTTTTTTTTGGGGGGGGGTGAGTGACCCTAAACTTTTGAACCTTTGACAAAAGAAAAAAGAATCCTATGCGATTCTGGTCTGGCTGCTATTCTGGACCAAATCAAAGAGCCGCTTAAGAAGTTCTGTTGCTTGAATACAGTGAAGCGAATGTTCCACCTGATTTGTAACAAATGCTGACATTGAGGAACATTTAGAATTGGGGTTTGTGATCTCAGTAGTAGCCATAGAATTAGCCGGCAGATCAGCCCTATGCAGTCGCCCGTTTTTCCAGGCGTAAAGACTCAAACCTTAATAAGACGTCGGTCTCTTATTAGATTCAGGAGCCAGATGTCTATCCCGCGCATTCCTTTACCTGTTAACCTCTACCACATCTGCCGTGAGGCTGTTCTATTTAACTACCACCCTCTCGGTAAAGTGAAACTTCCCTACATTACATCTCAGCCCCTGACGCTCTAGTTCTGCTCGTTATAACATTTTGCCAATAAAACCCTTAAACCTCTTTTACAAATGGGTTCATTTTTAAAAACTCCAATATCCATCGGTTCTCTGCCTTCTGAAACGTTGCACCGACCGTCCCTTTAAAGTTACTTCCGCGGGGTATGTAATCGCCCCTTTACCGCTTGAGCTTGCTGAACACGGTGGCAGCGTAACTTTTATATGGTTGTTTTCCTGCCGTCTGCTGAGACTTCCAATCACGGCGTCTTATCTTCAGTCTCGTTTATGGCATTTGGATCCGGATAAAGGTCCCGGAGACGTCTGAAGGCTGATACCCCCCCCCCCCCATAACACGATGCGCTGTCATATTTCTTGTCTGCAGCTGATAGCCCTGCGTTATAAATCAAGGCCTTGGAGATTACCGCGGGGCAGTAAACTACATCCCAGCAGCCACCTGTAACCCATATTACCCCCGGACAGGCGGCTGGGAGCGGCGAAACGACCAGCTGGGCCTCTGCCTTCCGCTCCCCGGCTAATTAGGTCGCGCGTTGTGATGTCATAAAAGATCAGGTTATTAACCTGCTTTTATTCAGGACAAGGAGGAAATTAAATACACCATCCGGGAGCATTAAATAAACCTTCTCTTCTCCCTGCAGGTCATCCAGCGTTTATTTCTAGCACGGTATACTTCATAGGAGTCGCGTTTATTAATAATCCCAACGTGTGTGTTCCGTGCTTGTAGAATTTAAGACAAATGTATAGATCAAAAGAACAATGGGTTTTAACATAGTTTGTGACCTGCTAATGCATCTGTATATGCAAATTAAGCTGAGTTAATTTGCATATGTGACTGCATATTCCTGTTGAGACAAAAACATCTATTCTATTCGTCAGTTCGTAGGAGTCCATCAAAAATTTGGGAGCTGTCCTGACCCTTTAGATTAAAACGTAAGCCTCCCATTGGCTGCGCATGTATATCTTTTATATATCATATGAATTGGCTTCCTTTTTTTTTTTTTTGTAGGTGTCGGAGATGCCGAAGCCGGCCTTCATGAAGCAGAACTTGGAGGAGCTGGGAATAGGAACGTACCACAACATTGCCTTCATTCATCCGCACACTCCCATCATCAAGGCTTTGAATATATTTGTGGAAAGAAGAGTGTCTGCGTTACCCGTTGTGGACGAGTCCGGTACGGACCCCCTATAGCCATGTTTCGTTTACATTTCAGAGCCTATGGGTACCGAGGGGAGCCCCATGAAAATAAAAGTATGGGTTTCATGAATATTCCGTGGTACTTAAAGGTGCTGTTCCACCGAGACTGAATATTTATTGTACTCTCCAGTGTGTTAAAAAAAACCTTAGCAAATCTCTAATTTTATTACTTCCACTAAAGATTTTATTATTAATCAAATAAATTAATAACATATTTGTCAATGCGATGCATAAAATAAGTTTAATGGCCGCGTCTGTTGGCCGTCCCTGAAAATGTCCTCATTAAGAGCCGTTTGTCCATTACTTGCAAATAACTAATTACTAATATTCTACATTTTCTCTTTTTTTTAGGAAAAGTTGTAGATATTTATTCCAAGTTTGATGTAATTGTAAGTATCTTCATTCTGATTAGTGTGTGCTATTAACTAACGATCGTTAGTGTAGGTAACGTGCTGACGGCTCCAAGGAAACTCACCTTTAAACTAAAAAAACACAGGCCACGTCTTTCACGTCTACAGATAAACACCGCTGATAGACGGCTGCGACGGAGACCTTTCCCTCCAGTTTAACCCCAGCATATAACTCGTATCGGTCTACTCACAGGGTCCATTTTTAACTATGTGAAAAAAAAATATCCACTGTGGGTGGTGGTTAAGCGGGGCAGCCTCGCAGCAGAAGTGGTAGGGATTATCCCCAGTCGTGTATATGTGCGTGTGGATAGGCGTATGTCTATCCTGAATCTCGGACAAGATAAAGGGCTGAATAAAGTGTAAGGTTTTTTTTTATAGACTATAGATTTTTTTTCAGACTAGATGGGCTGAAAGGTTTGTATTTATTCTAAATAGAGTGTCAGCTGTGAAGCTGCAGCTTTACACCCCTCACATGAAGCCGATTCTTTGTGTTATTTCCTGATTCTTGCAGCCGAGAATTTAGTGGGTGTTTTTTTTCCCACATTGGCAAGTGTGAAGCTGTAACATCCACGCAATTTCCTTAACCCCTTCTTCACCGGGAATTCTTTAGCTTTTTCTGTTTTTTTTTATTTTTATTTTTTTTACCAAATCTTTTGTTCACACACACACACACCCTTTTCCATATTTAGCGCGCCCGCATAATTTTACTAAGGATTTCCCCCTGCGAGTATTGAATAATACGCCTGCATGCATCGGTTGTTTCATTATATAAGGGAGCAAATTTCTTTATTACATACTTCACTAGCAATAGCAGCCGTATTAACATTATTCCTCCCCATTAAGTTATCATTTGCCTCTTTAGTAACTTTATTGTTGGGGATTTTTTGGAAGTAAAGGGGGAATTAAAAAGCCGAGTTATTGGAGGTTCCATTGCCTGCCATGTAGTCACATTTTTTTAAATATTTTTTTTTATTTTTTTTTTTATCAATTGTGGTATTTTGTACCAATTAATAAACGATAATACTTTTGATTGACAGACGCCTCATTAATTTTCAGAACCTTGCTGCTGAAAAGACGTACAATAATCTAGACATCACCGTGACGCAGGCGCTCGAGCACCGCTCGCAGTACTTTGAAGGTGTGGTGAAATGTAGTAAGTCGGAAACACTGGAGACTATTGTGGACCGAATAGTGAAAGCCGAGGTAAGGCGTTAGAAACCACGGAGACGGCTTAGCCGTTCCACGTACTCCGCTCAACCGAAAACTTCCAAAATCTAATTTAGAACCATCATTCCTGGTGTTTTTTGCTTTACCATTTTTTTCTGGGAATGCTTAATTGTCATGTGACACGCAAAAAGCAGGCTCTGATAGGTTACTGCCATATAAGCTGAAAAAGTTTGTGATTTTAAAATCAGTGTTTTATTGTCCTGCTCTTTTCAACCACCAGATGGCGCTATAATATTTTACTCAACCACAGCCCCTCCGCTCCTATCTTTCTGTTAGTCTGTATAATCCTTTGTACGATTTTGCAGCATCTGTTGGTGCTATTTAAACAAACATGATATTAATAACTTGTTCTCTCTACCTATGCTGCACCATGAAAGTGTAAAAAATATATAAACGTGTGTTTTTTGTTTGTTCCTTTGAATACCCCGCACACTGGGTGCTGTTGCACAGTAAGAGCGCATGTAGGGTTGGCTCTGCTGTCCGGCCAGTAGCAGGAGGGGCCGGTGGCAGTGTGTGTGACCGTAGAGCCACAGATCTCTGTTCATGCGCTTCTTCTCGTGACTCCGCAGTGTCTGATGGTATTGCCAGGCTGTACCCTCTACCTGCTCCTTCACAACTGCGGCAAAGAGCCAGCGCAGGGGTACAAACTCCACTGCCACCTGCAGGACAGATGCAGAACTGCGGGACTCTTTGGGTCCCCGCGCTTTAATTAAAGGGTCCTGTCTAGGCACAGATGATGGCGATAACTGGCCAGGCATCAGCATATTCTCCCTATCTCTCCAACTATCCAAATGCCGCTGGTCTCTTCCTCCTTCACATTCGATCGCCCCGGCGGGTGGGTGCAGATCTAATTTCCGCTGACTCTTAATTAAAGCCGCGCTCTGCAGCTAATGAATGACTATTTTTAGCTAGGTTTCCACCTGTTCATTAAGCTGTGAATATTATAACGAACCTATATACCTCCTGAGGTTAATTTAATTTTGTTAAATTGGGAAAATGAATGTTTCACAAAGACCCCAAAAGCCGTAGAAGGAACAGTCTCTAGTCCCTAAATTCTGCACTTTTATTTTTAGTGCATGTTGGAGTTATTGCATTTTATTGCATGCTAATTGGATAATGCATTGTTTAGTTACTGGAGTTAGTTGTGGCTCCCTGAAAGCAGCCATTAGTATGTGAAGCTCTTGCACGTGCTCAGTAGCACTTCCATAGCAGCCAATCCGATGAATGACCACAAATCGGGTAGCAAACATGATGCTGGCCGCTGCCATTGGCTTGAACGGGAGTTGTACTGAGCATGTGCGGGAAGCATACGGAGGTATGACCCCTGCTTGCAGCTGGGGGAGGAGAAAGGAAAAACTCCAATAACCAATGAATTCATCCACTCATATGATGGCTGGAGTGTCCCTTTAACGCGAGATGATCGCCATCCATGCTCCATCTCTTAGTCTTCGGGTATGATGGCACCTCGTGTGTTATTGACCCATCGCAAGGTTCACGTGTCTTACAGGCTTCTTGCGTAGATATGTACCTGGCTTGCTTTTTATTTGTTTCTGTTTTTAACCCTTGCGGTTCTTCCTGTTACAGGTGCACAGACTGGTAGTTGTAAATGAAGCAGATAGCATTGTGGGAATTATATCTCTGTCTGATATTCTTCAAGCCTTGGTGCTCTCTCCAGCAGGTACCGTCCAACAGTATTACATTAACGCTACGTTAGAGATCTCCGTTAGTCTGGGATGATGTATACGGGTGGAACAGACCTTAGACACACCCCTGGGTGGGAGGCTAAGTGTAAGCTGGGATTGGTACGTTCCTTTAGTACCGGATCCTTGCCAGTTCTAATTGGTGTTGCTAGAGATGCTTTTGTAATAATTCTATAGCTAATACTACTAATTACTAACATGACCTCTGTTTCGTTACAGGTACCAAAAGAAGGGAGAGCGAGGTGGAATGACCGACATGAATGCAGAATCCAAAATGTGGTGTTTTGTTTTGTTTTTTTATTTTGTTGGTTTTTGGTCGAACTTGAATGATGGTTTATGTGTCAAACCTTTTGCCTCTGAAACGCCGACTGCACACAGATGATCAAGGAACGGGTTTTCGGGCTACGTGTACCGTGAGTCGGTGGTGGGCAGCCCTCTTCCTCATTTTACTGGGTTATTGTTACCCGGCAGAATGTGGGTTAAACAGGAGTAAAGGAAAAAAGACGAGGTGTCGCTGAAAAAGGTTAATATAAACTTTTTGGGGGGTTTTCCCCTCTCTCGCACATATCAGAACTGAGGTTTCATTGCCGCTGATACTTTCCTTGTCTACGTATATAAGATAATTTTTGCCCGTGGTGTGTTCTGATTATAAATGGCCCGAGATTTTGGGGTGAACTTGCCTTTGTCTGCGATGAATACAATATGAATGCACTGTACTGAATGTGAAAGGTATCTTAACCCTTTGAGATCTGCAGGGGAAGGGGAGCTAACTTCCTTCCAGCACTCAAAAGGTTGATTAGCCTTTAACACTTTTGTGGCTGGACTAGAATACATGACCAGTGTCCGGCCTGGCAACCAAAGTGTTAAATGTGATGTCACAAGAAAGGAAAAAATATCCTCCAAGTTAGCCGCGGTCCCCGCGTGCCTCTCGGGATCACATAAAATGGTTTAAGACGGCAACGGTTAAAAATATCGAATCTTCTCGTAATTGAAGCGTGAGCTGCGGGGACGTGGCGCGCCTGCGTGGCAGCGGGCTGCTGGGTTGTGGCTCGCTTTATGGTGAACGTTTTATAAAAGAGACACTCGCTACGGAGTGAGACTACGCTACGTATGTGACAGACGGGTGACGCGCTAACCTTGGAATTGCCGAGAAGGTCATCAACCCGCTTTGACAGAGTCCGGACGTACAAGACGCTGAACAAGAATCATCTTTATTTATTTTTACTCAGTCCAAAAAAAAAAAAAAAAGATACAAACAAAAAAAAACATTTTTTACACCAATCTGGTGAACAGTAAATCTTTTCACCGTTTCATTAATAAACTGTTGATTGTTCTGGAACAACCTGCAAAAGTTTCTTTTTTTTTTTTTCTTTTAAACAAAAAAGCCCCGCCCTCGGAACTATCCAATCGCTTGCTTTGATCATTGATAATCTGTACTGTATTGTAAATAAGCTGTTTCTATGGAAACCAAGTGCCAGAGATTCTGTTTGTGTGAAAGAAACTGTAAAATGATCTTTGTAACACTGCAATTTATTTTATTTTTTTTGTAAACTATTTGATTTTGATGTCATTTGCATAAAGCGAACGGCAACGAGAAGCGACGTCCGGCATGAAAGCGGCAGGCGCTTTAAGATGTGATAAAGAACGTGTTATTAAAGTAGGGTTGGCTCGGCGATCAAAGGTTATTTAGTGTGACCGATCTGCTAAACGGAAAGCCATGTAACAGCGCTACGGAATCTGCTGGCACTATATAAATAAATGTAATGAATAGCCAACCGAATGCCTGTGATCAGCGTGAAGTTCTATACAGTCCCCGGCTCATGAGGTTAATTTTAACCCCTTAAGGACAGTGGGCTGTCCTTAAACCCTTTAAAACCAATGCATTGTGAGCCCATACGTGTACAGGCTTTGTCGTGAAGGGGTTAAGGATTTGGTGAAAAGACGGACTGTTACTTTAATTCTCCTTGAGCATTAAAATTGGCAAAGAGAAAAAAAATATCCAAATTATTTCTGGATTACAGCTAAAATAAAAAAAATTAAGTGTCCATCACGGTCAACGAAGGCAAGGGGAAAATCTTAACAGTATAAAACATAAATAACCATTTTTGATTAACGAAGCTTTAAAGCGCTTCCATACCCATTCGGCGTAAGATGTAGATGCTGTAGAGCGGTCTTTGTAAATGCATTAAATGCCCTTGCGATGCCTCTTGCTGGAGTCGCTTGTATATACCCGGGCACTGGGTTTACCCTGCCCGGTGCAGGCACGGTAGCTGATGCCAGAGTCAGTGAGGGGGAGTCCTTTGATCTCCTGGGAGAGGTGGTAACGTCAGGCTTCCCTTGCCCTACCCACGGGACTAGCCACCCCCCTATGCCAGTTAGCCCAGCCTCTGAGGAGCAGTAAAGGGTCGCTTGTGTTACAGATATAATGCCAGGGCTCTAAAAAAGACACATTAAAAAGGATGGCTTTTTCTCAGATCCAACATGAAGTCTTTAAGGTGCACGGCAGCGAATCTTAGAAAGGGTCTAGCGTCCCGGCAGCCTCGCCAACGCAGTGCATATTACTTTTTAAGTACTTTTAATATGTATTATTCAGCCTGCAGGAAACAATTGGCTTAACTTGGCTTAGCTCTGGATCTGCAGCCAGCAATGACCCCCCAATAGTCCCCACGGGGAGCGCTTTCCGCCAAATGCATCTCATGCAAGTCAACTAGAAAATAAGCAAATGCAGATGTGGGGGCTGTACAGAATGTGCAAGAGGGGGCCACACGAAAAAGTGCATACGATGGGTGGAAGGGTCTTCCCAATAAGAAGTGCGTCCGATAAAACGTGATAATGTACAGCACAAAAAGCTGCAGTGTCGGCAATGTAAATTAATGCCCCAGATAAATGAATGCCCCATATCAGACCTCTCTATCGACGGCTTATTGTTTGCAAAGTAACAAAAGGAATCAAAATAAATCCCAGCTAAGCCTGTGACTGAGGATATGGGGCATTTCCATTATATATATATATATACCGAGTGAAATTATATATGCTGTGGCACCCGCTCTAAGGAGCCCTCGCTCTGATGCATCATTACAGGTCCCAGGGGTGACTTCTTTGCCGCACCAGTTTACGGTAACTGGTTTGCGACTCGTCACGGTAAATACATGCTCTGGAGAATGCGGTCGGGCAGCAACTGCGGAAGAGAATAAGAGATCAGAGACTGAAAACCTAGGAGCGGATGTGAGAAATAATAACTGTAAAGTGTGGTGGATACATGGAATATGCGTCCAACTACAGCGGTAGAAATGCAGGCGTCCCCGCTGTGAATACAGTGTAATCGGTTATCGTTATCTATGCCTGAGTAACGGCGTGCTGGCGGAGCAAAGCAGCGCTGCAGAGAGTTTCACACAGAAATACTTTGCAGAGCATGGGGAGTCTGGGGTTAAAACAACATATTTCAGATAAAATATCCAGGCATGAAACTGTTTTATTTAGAGACGATATCAAGGTTCAGATAGGGTTCTGAAATTTCAGGGAATTGATTATCGCCGACCGATAATATGCCGTCAGTTCGAAAAGTGGTCTTATCGTCATAGCAACCGTTGCAATTATTCTGCCGATCCCATTGGTAACAGGTCCTCGTAAACTCTGCATCAGAATCGCTTTTTTTGTACATTTTGTCCATTCTGTTGCTTTTGCGTATCTGCCGTTGTTGGAATTCCTTTTAATTAAACCTCTGGCATAGATCGCCTTCTGTCTCCCCCTAAGGTGGGGGGTCCGTGGGGCAAATGCGACCCCTTTAGCTCTGTAGAGGACACCGAAATCATACACATAATCGCAATGAAATTCAACAAGCCCCCTTAAGCTGAGAACTAACCAAAAAGTGTGAAAGACGCTAAAGCCAAAAGAAAAGGAATCCCCCTACATAACCGGAAGCGTGCGAGGAGTGTATATATATATATATTGTGGGCAAATTGTATTAACAGTATTACATATTTATAAAATATTTATTCTTATTACAAATGCAATGCGCATGTACAGCATTCTACTAATAAACCGAAACAATCGTGTATAAAAAAAAAAAGAAATAAATCCAAAACTAGCACTTTAAATGATATTGTATAAATTCCGATTGTTGCATATTATTAATATCCGTTCGGGGGTTCCGACAGAACAGCGTCATAAAGCTAAATGTATCTAAACGTTCAAATACAAAATGCAGGAGAAATCAAACGGATTTGGTTACACTTGTTAATATTGTTAATTGGTGGATTTAAAATTATACATATATATATAAAAATAAAAGGTGTTTTTTTTTTGCCAGAAATGGTTAAACGCGGCTGTTAATTCTTTCATTTTCTTCTGTAAAGCTTTTACATTTTAGCTTTCTTGCAGAAAATATTCACATAACTTTGTTTTTTTTTAAATACACGTTTATTGTCCATTTTGAAGAATAAAGGGGGGTACAGAAAAAAAGGGGGGCAATAGTATACCAAACGCATATGACCATGACTGAGGCGTAAAGAAAGACAGAAGAGAGAGAGAGGAAGAAAGGTAGGATGGGGATGGGGGGGTACATTACCAAATGATCAAATCATGCCCCTGCCCTGGGAGGGGGCATAAAGCCAGCTGGGCATTTACGGGTAAAGGTGCCCCTCTGTGAAATGATTAGAGAGAGGCTTTCAGGTCATCAGACTAATAAAAAACCAACGTGTTTCGTGACAACAAAGGAAGGGATTCTTTACCGTGAGGGCAGTAAAGGTACGGAATCCACTGCCGAGAGCAGATACAGATACACCGGATGCCTTCAAAAAGAGTCAAAAGCAGAACATTCAGGGCTATAAATTATAGAATAAACATCCATATTTTAGAGCTTCTTGATCAGAGGAGGAATCTGGTCAAGAAGGAATTTTAACCCCCTAAGTGGCAAGATTCAGAAAATAGCACAATTTAAAGCAGGAGGGATCGGTGGAAGGGTCGGACTTGATGGATTAAGGGCCGTTAACACTGTAGTGGGCTGTGCCGAGTCAGCAATGTAAAATACGTCAAAACGGTGTTTTCCTCTTTGTTTTGACATGTTTTTGTGGATATTTTTGGACATCCATGAGAAAATCACCAGGTTGCAAACTCGTTCCAGCCGTCATCACCTGGGAACTTCTCAGGGCCTCGGTCTAACGCGGATCATCTGTCTGAACAAACATCGTGTACAACGTGAGGCAATATGGTAACCATGGTAATAACACCCCATTGTATAGTGCTGCAGAATATGATGGCGCTATATAAAACAATAATAATGGGGTCCTCTCATTATAATTGTAGATACTGAACTTTAAACAGTGGGGGAGGGGTTTGAGTGGGGGGGCACATAGTGGGCTGTAAACATGCCATATAAACAATACATAAGCAGATTTGTCAATTTGGGGGCTTTTAGGAACACCTTTATTTTTGCATTCTCTCCCCCTCCCCCTCTTTAGCTCACGCAGCGATTTTACATTCTGCCCCCACTGTTCTCAGTAATATGCAAACTTTGCGCCGTTTAACGCTTCAACTCTAACGATGCTGATCATGGCAGCCACTTCACGTGCAGCATGCTAGGCTGGGCATCATGGGAGTTGTAGTAGTACGTCCGTCAGTACCCTGAACGCTGTGACGTCACCACATCACAACACACCAAACCCCCACAACAAAACCAGCTGAGCACCGGGGTCACGCACTATCACGCATTACGTAACCAACGTAACATGAATCACCACGAACGCGAACTGAACGCCTACGGCGAGCTCTAAACAATAGAGCTCATCACCTGCTGCCATGGATACGGTGTCATATACCTTATGGAGTTCTGTAAAAGCGTCCGTGTGTCAAATTACAGAATGTATGTAAGATTACGGAACACTATGGTCCATAGTTTCTCTCTTTCAGAGAATAATGCATGGCGAGTGGTGGAAAGCAGTGGGTTCTGGGAGTTCTGAATGCCAAAGTCTAAATATATGTTTTGTGGTACGTAACAGAAGCCATTTAGCTGGGGCCAGTTACAAGTGCTTAGTTAGCTTCCGGTCATTGGGACACAGCGGCCTTATCGGTGTATTGTGTCTCCGTTGTTTTGATCTCAACTCTGGATTCTGACGCTCGCCCCCGTGTCCAGAGCATTCTCCGCCCCTGTGATACCTGGTATTCCCACCCCTTTTTATCGGAAAGGCACAGCATTCGGCCAATCAGAGTTCGAAACATGGCGGAAGCCACGCCCTTTGCCGCAAGAGCCGTCCTATGGAATAGCGGCGCGCCTCGGTCGGATTGACAGGCGGTGAAGTGACGCAGCGAGATTCGCCAAGCGGAGGGAAAAACCACAGAGCTCGGCAGCGCGGAGAGGAAGAGGCGGGGAGCGCGTTGTGACGCCGGACAGGAGGAGGGCTCAAAGCGGTGTGTGTGGAAGTGGGGTTCCGGCTCCCGCTCTTTATTGCAACGAATTGTCTTTCAGTGGATGTGGCGCCTTCGGGTCTCAACACAGATACAAAAGTGGAGTCCCCAAGGATGCCGCAGCCCAAGTCGCGGAAGATCGCTATCCTTGGATACCGGTCTGTGGGTGAGTACGGAGCAGGGCGACCTCACATCGGCGACATACCCCCGTGGTGGGCTTCCTTCAATCCGGCACTGGCGCTCAAGGTGCCCTGCGTAGGCCTGCTAAACCCAGCCGGTACCTGACCACGAAAGGGTTAAACCCACGCGTGTGACGGATCTCCGGGATTGCCTTAAGGGTGAAAGCCCTGCGTCTGACGTGGGGTTAAAGCGCTGCTTGCGATCCCTTATACGCATCATTCCCCCTGGAGGTTAAAGGGTTAAATATCCACCCTGTCATCGGTCCCTCTGCTGGCACCCAGTGCCTGGCTCTGAAAGGGTTAAACACGTACTTACCCTGGTGTGCTGGGCCCGTTTCGGTCGCTGTGCACACAGTGCCTGCTCCTGATGGGGTTAATTATTGTACACGTGACTTTAATGCACCCTTACTATGCCAGCACATGGTGCATAGATGGTTAAATGCCCCTGGTGTACATGTAGTAATGTAGATGCAGGGCTTGTGCCCAGGACCTTAGGGGTGCTGATCATATATCGCACTGGTTGGGTTGGAAGGGGTTAACAGGGCAGCTGTTACCCAGATGGGTTCGGGGGGGTATTTATCTGCTCTGGGAAGGGGTTTTGCTTTTTGAGCATGTCTGCACGCCTGTCAGTACTTTATCTGGTGAGTCCACCTGTGGTCAAGCAGTGAGATTCCTGTGAGGGGGGCGCGTGGGGTATGAAGCGTGTAATGGGGTCTCGCACAGGTGGGGGTATTCTTGGTGCTTTTTGAGGGGTTTCCATTCTGATGTGTCTCGTGGGATTTCTAGAATGTGGATACGGGGCGACCCCTGTATGTAAAAGTTCAGTTATTTCCATTTTCTGGTAACGCTAACACCGTTCCCTACTGTGGGGGGCTTCTGGTGTCTGAGCGGGTCGGGCCGGTTCTCTGATCCGCGTGGGGTTTTCTGGGAAGCCGCGCTGCGTACACCTACGCTTATGCCGAGTATCCTTCCCTCTGTGAATCCGCGTGAGAATTTGGCTCCTGGGGTAATCACAGTGCGGCCCCGGGGTGACTCCAGAATACAAGTGGAGAGGCGGAAGAGTTAATGGTGCATTAAACACGATTGGCCACTATTAACAATAAAATCTATTTTTTTCCGACCAGTACGTCGCTGATATTTGTAAAGCGGTTTTCCGTGTTTTTTTCGGGCTTATTTGTTGGGGTTTTGATTTTCAGCCCTAAACCCCACGCATTTACACTGGAAACTCACTAATAAGTCTCTGTTTATTAAAGCACTATTGAGTGCATCTCGTGACTGTCTTAGGGGAAGCCAGATTTTTACTGACAAGTGGTGGATAAATGGAACAACCTCCCAGCAGAAGTGGTAGAGGGTAATACAGTGAGGGCATTAAACATGCATGGGACAGACATACGGCTCCTGAAGCTAAAACGAGACTGATGAAGATCTGAGTCTTTACAGCAGGAGAGACGGGCGACTGGACGGGGGCCGATCAGGTCTTTGGGTTTCTTAGTATGTTCGGTTCTAGTTTCGTCGGACTCTCTGAATGTGGAGGGACTGTTAGAAGCGCTGCCTGTATTGTCTGTGCTTTATTAATAATATCCTTTAAAACTATGTAGCCTCAGAGGTCTCTAATTGGTATATGTGGCTGCATTACATTAATTGCTCTCAATAATAATGTATATTTGGGTAAATGATTCTGTTATGGGCTCTGTCTACAGCTTCGAGATCATCTCAAAGCCCTTATTATGCAGATATAGAACTGTCTGTGGGATGGACGGCCCCGGACCGCCTCGTTTCTCATTCACGCGCCTCGTTTCTCATTCACGCGCCTCGTTTCTCATTCACGCGCCTCGTTTCTCATTCACGCGCCTCGTATCACATTCAGGTTTTTAGCTGCATCCCTTGGATGAAGCATATGATTGCCTGTTACTATGGCAACCTTTCTCTTAAGATATTTCCTGACTTTTAAATCAACTTTCTTCGTACTTTCGGTGATAATGACTCGCCGGCTCTGCAAACGCTTTGCAGGGGAGACCACCAGGGGGGGGGGGAAGAATCCAGTTCTCTAACGGTTTACAGCTTACCGGAAAAAAGCATTGTCTGTCAGAAAACATCCGTGTGCACGGAGACCGACACGCCAGAGGTCAGTATCCGCACAGAATTACAGCCTTTTCACTATTCCTATAGATTACTCCTCACAAATATCTTACTATACACTTTTGCCCAATAATGCTTTCAGGCAGCTGCGTATCAGCCGTTTGGGTGTCAGATAGAGCGAGAACTCATACCAATCTACTAAACACCCCGACTCCTTTTACTGCCTGTGGGGAAACAGTAGAATGGCTCAGTCTTAATCACAAAGCAGGACTCTTGGACAAATGAAAGTCTATGGAGGAACAGACTTCATTAGCATTGCCATAAAGCAACAGCTCAGTGTGGTGTTTGAGCTGGGAAAGAATATAAACATTGGAACAGATGTATTAGGCGACCGACATCCCATACTAACAGTAAGGGCAAACTTCTAAATAAGGTGCAGTCACCATGGAAACCGAGTGTTCTGATTCTTACAAATTTGTTTCAAGCATTTTTTTTGCATTTTTTCCCAGCGTTTTTTTTTTACACCCCCCTGCCCTTAGATGAAGTGCTTCTGTTTTCATATGGTAAATATGACGTGGTAATTGTGTAAACCTTTTACTACTTTTACATATACTATGAAACCATAGCAACCGATTTCAGCGTGACTTTAACCTGTTGCTCCCTGAGGGCAGTGCATCTCGGCTCCGTCGTTTGCCCGAAGCCCCCTGTAAAGCCCGCCGTGACGTTTCAGGTCACTCTGCTGATTGCGATCTGGAAACATCGGCTGCGACCGGCCCGCCGGCGCTATTCACGGCTCTCTCTGGACAGACAATGCTGAAGGTTCCCACGTATTCTGATACGCGAGCGGAAAATGAGCAGCGAAAGCCGTTTCACACGAGCGTCAGCGATTGGCTATCCATTTTTTAACCCCTTAAATGGAATCCTCGTCCATTCCCCGGGCCTCTGCTTGTGATGCGTTATACAGGATCGTTTGAAACTCTTCTATTGCGACTTGGCTGATGAGTGACGCCTTAACGAGTATTTCGGTAATTACAGCCACAGAGAAGCCTTAATGATGATAACCAGAGATCGGAGCCTAGAATCTGCCAGCGGATCGGCCCCATTCGGCCCCCGTATAGTCTCTTGTTTCTCCTGCTGTAAAGACTAACCTCAGTCGTTGGTCTCGTCTTGCTTGGATTCAGGAGCGCATTGTGCCCTATCTATATACCGTATATACTATGTATGTATATGTATATATAAAAGCACTTTTACTCCAACATGGCGAGTAAGCCGCGGGTCAGTGAACAAATTATTCCTTTACGCAACTACCGACCTACCTGCCGTAATCCAGGCAGTCCCAGCAGAAGTCAACTCCTTGGAAAATGTTGCCGTGCGGTCGCCGTGTACCCAGAGAACCCGTTTATAACAGAATCCGCCTTAATTAATCACACGGTGTCCTGATCGTACGTGAATCATATAGAAACCAGGTCAAATCTAGTGTTCTGTTTCTGGCGGAAGTCAGTTCCATGTATCTACTACCTTTTAACCTATAATTTGATCACATAACACCCCCGCCCTAACCATGCCTTTTCTTAAACGCTTCAGTTGCTTGTCAGCTTCACGTAGCGCTCTTTGGGTTCTCATGTGCGTAGATCTTGCCGGGGTTAATTTTTTAACCTGTGCTCTTCCAGTTTAATCTAAACGACTTGTTCACCCTGCTGGGAATTGCGATGCGCGGCAACAATTGGCATTTCCAGCCCCTTCCTCTTGCGGAACAAAAGGCTGCTTTACCATTTTAGAAAATCTAACGGGGAGGAATAAATCCAGCTGTACAATCTGCACACGCTAGTGTTCAAAAGTTTGGGGTCACTCAGCGTTTTCCTTGTTTCTGAAAGAAAAGCACATTCTGTCCGTTAAAATAACACGAAATGGATCAGAACAGCTCAGCGCGTGCCGCGTTATGATGTCAGAGGCCGCGGTATTACACGTACGATGTCTTTTTTTTTTTTTGTTATGGCCGCCGTTTCTTGCTCTCAGAGCCTGACATTTGACGTAAACCGTAATAACTTAAAATCGAGTTCCCGGGATCCCGGCTCCGTACGAAAGAAAACCGAAAATATTCCAATTTGTTTTTATATAAAACCTTCACTTTTACCCCGCAATGACCCGTCTTCATGAGATTCGTTGCATGCTTCTGATTAGTATTCCTCCAGCCCCATTCCTGGAGGCGAAGGGTTAAACAACTGGACGGAGGGTCCAGCTCCTGCGTCAACTACCGCTATTTTTACTTTCCTTATGTTATTCTATCATTAGCCCCCCCCCCACTTGCATGTTATTTCAGTGGAAAGTCACAATACACAGGAATGTTGGCAGGTGCTGTTCCTACCGAACACAATCGGAGACTGTTTGCCGTCTGGTCTGTCCGTTTCTCCTGCTGTAAAGACTTGGATTTTAATCGCGTCTAAGATTCAGGAGCCGTATGTCTGTCCTGCGCATGTTTAATTACCCTCACTGTATTACCCTCTACCACTTCTGCTGGGAAGCTGTTCAACATAACTACTACCCACCAAAAGGAGCATATGGTATCATAGGGATCTCACAGCATCCGCAGGTTTTCCTTCTGTTACTGAATGTCCCGTAACGACTGGCTTAGTAGATTTGGGGCTCCTGCACCGTATCTGTGGTTTAGTAAGACAAAGTATGAGTGGAGACTCAACAGAGCCGGATATCGGGAAGCCTCCTGTCTGCGTTACCCGGGGCCGCGGGGGTCGGAGCCGATGTTTATCTCGCGATGTCCTGGAACACTCTGTGACTCCCGTCCTGACGTTATTCCTCCTCTGTGCTCCAGAAACTATTTCCCAAGAGGCGTCCGGTCACATCCAGCGTCCTGCGCGGTGCAGGGACTGCCAGTCGTGTCACAGCGTTCTCAGCATGTGTTCCCGTCGGAGCCAGAAGAAGTTACTTAGAACACTTTGCACAAAGCCTGTCGGCCCCTAATTGTTTGGACTCCAGCCATTTCTAGCAGAATATGTTTTCAGGCAGCTGCATATCATTTCTCGCTCTGTTATCTGATCCCCGATCTACTTAACACCCCGACTCCTTATCATATAATAGAATGACTCAGTCTTAATCACCCAGCTGGACTCTGATTAATGAAAGTCTATGGAGGAACGGACTTCATTAGCATTGCCATAAAGCATCAGCTCAGTGTGGTGCCTGAGCCGGGGAAAGTCACCCAAAATATCACATGACTGACAGCAACAGCGGCTCCAGGTCTGCAGATAAAGGGAGTTTATTGGGATAACCAGATTTTTGTCATCAACGGACATTTCTGTATACAGGGTGTGTATATGTATATATATATATATATATATATATATATATATATATATATATTACTATATTACTGTATACAGCGCGGGGGGGGGGATGTGTTGTATAAACTCTCCCTGTTAATGCGTGTTATTAGCATTTTATTGCCGGTGACGGGTTGTCTGAAACGTGCGCCGTCTCTGCTCGCGGCTCCTGCCGCTTCTTGGTGACGCCGGGTGATGAGGCGGATCGTCTCCCCGTCTGTTGGATTCCGGATTGGACGTTTATTTTAGGAAGCTCCGCCCTTGTGACTAAAAAGCTTTTTGTGTTGTGGAAGGTGTGGAGCCCAAATAAAGCGACCCCCCCCCCCTTGCCTTCTGTCCCTCTGTGTGGCTGTTCCATGTTCTGTATTTCGGAAGCCGTTGGCACCCCCTCTAACGCTCCCACGTCCCTTTACTTTGTCGCGGGGGTTTCGGGGGGCTGCTGTTTCTGTGTCCGGTGATTAGGGTTTGGGAAGCAGGGAGAGGTAATGAAAACCTGGATATTAACTCCCCGGCGGAGGGCTTTCATCAATGAAACATTGGAAGGGAGAATGGTGGGAAACACAAAAGGGGGGACACCGTCCGGCAGCGCTGGCATGTATTATGTTCTCTGTATACCGGCCCCGTCAGTGTAGTCGGCTGCTCCCTGCTTTACTTGCAACTACTCTGTGCAGATGTTGCTCGCCCCCCCCCCCCCCCGCACGCGATATACTCTGAGGGTCCGATTCCAACGGGAAAGCTTTCCTGGAATTGATTGGCAGCTTCAATTAATTAATTGGTGCAAATCAGGTTCTTTTTGCGTTTTTTCCCATTAAAACTAACCATATCTTTATTTTTTATTTTTTTTATAGGAAAATCTTCTTTGACGATTCAGTTCGTTGAAGGGCAGTTCGTTGACTCGTACGACCCGACCATAGAAAACAGTAAGTCCCCAAAGTCGTGTGGAGCGTGGGAAGCAGCTTGGGTGCATGCGCGTGAGAGTAATAAATCCATCTGCACCACCTACCCGTGAGAATGGGAATGCCCGTTGCCGTTTACGGGTATTTTCACGGAGCCTAAACAGTCGCGGATGTCTAACGATCGGCCAAGATTTGTGGGATTTCCGTTCTAAGCTTCTGGAATGTGTAGGTTTTCAGCATTGCTTACATTCCAGGCGCTAAATCCGCGTCTCGCCTGTCGGGGAAAGTCGGCAGAACGCACCCCCAAGCGAATGCTGACAGCGTTTAATAAGTGCCTGGACTGCGTGGGTTAATCAAACGTCCGGGGTGGGGGGGCATATTTACAAAGGTGGTTACACGGCACGGATGCCCTGCGACGTTTGGTTTCAGTCCCGGGTGCTTGGTGTGTTTGGGGAATGCCTTTACTGCCCAGCGACGGATGCTTTTAGAGTTGTGATGTTGCGGTGCGTTCCCGCAGACGCCTCACGCCTGCTGCGAGCATCGGATATAATTTATACATCTTTCAGAGTCCTGCCAAAGAACAGCTCAGTTACAGTGACCCCAGGCGGCCATTTTTACTTGTGTCTCTAGGGAGATTAACTTTAGCCGGAGGCGCAGTCGCTGCTCGTTAAAGGGCCCTAAATCGCTGGATTATTGGAAGAACCGTCGTCGTGTTCTTCATTGGATTAATGCCTCCGAAGGGTTAACGCTGTGCGGCGGAGCGCGCAGCGTATGTCGGAGTTGTAGTATTGACACTTGAGTAATAAATGGCAGATGTTGGCGAGTAACGAGCTCAATAAACCTTTCGGTTGCTATTCAGGGCTAACCTTTGAGCCACCTGGCTGCTCTCCGAACGCGGCAATCCACGCGGTCCAAAGGTCGGCTCGGTCCCTGGCCTGTAGCAAACAGATGGGGAATATGGCCGCTTCCACCGGCGCGTTAAGGGTTAAGCAGGGGTTTGGCTGGATGGCTCTGGCAGCCGTGACCTGCGATGGCTTTTTGTAATACCCGGCGCTTATATTTATTTCTGCCTCGTTTATCCCCTTTTGCCTAAATGTAGGGTTTAAGCGGGCGAGTGAAAGGGCGTAACGGCATTTATTACACCGCGCTTTATTCTTTATAGCCTTCACCAAGCTGATCTCCGTGAACGGACAGGACTATCACCTGCAGCTGGTGGATACGGCCGGACAGGTGAGCGCCGATCAGGCTTTTAAATCCAGCGTGGCGGCGCATGCTGTGCCAGCGATGCGTAATGAGAATAATAATCATGGGGTTCTCTTTCTCCCCCCTCCAGGACGAGTTCTCCATATTCCCGCAGACCTACTCCATAGACATTAATGGATATATCCTGGTTTATTCCGTCACGTCCAGCAAAAGGTAAATGTCTTATCCGCCGATTATCGGTTAATATGTCTGTTTCTGCGCAGTCGTTGCCTAGATCTGGATAAGCGGCAGTAATAATGCTTCATGGCTGTAAAGATGTTACCCTATCGCCTGTATCACCCTAAACGTCGCCCCGCAGAGGGTGCGGATCCCGGATGATTTCCTGGTAGTCACCTGTCATTCTGCTTTACTTTTTTTGGCAGTTTTGAAGTGATTAAAGTGATCCACGAGAAATTGCTGGACATGGTGGGGAAAGTACAGTAAGTAGCGCATTGTATTTCCTTCATGCGTTCAAAAGCCTCTTTTCTTCCCAAAACCCGTAAGCACGTTAACCCCTGAATCACATCCCGTTCTTGCTTTTCCTAGAGTACCAATAATGCTGGTTGGAAACAAGAAGGATTTGCATATGGAAAGGTCTGTGTTTCATTCTGACCGTTACTCACCCGGTTTCTGTATATAAAGTATGTGGAGCAGGGGTGTATGTGGAGTGGGGTGTATGTGGCGCGGGTGGGGTGTATGTGGCGCGGGTGGGGTGTATGTGGCGCGCAGTATATGGAGTATTAGCGATTAGCCGGATTGGGGTAAAGGTGTCGTCTCTCGCGCAGGGTGATCAGCTACGAGGAAGGGAAAGCTTTGGCTGAATCCTGGAACGCGGCCTTCCTGGAATCTTCTGCTAAAGAGAATCAGGTACGTCACGGCCATGTGTTTTGGGGGTATTTCTCTGTAATTTCAGTTGCTAGGGTGTGAGCCGCGTATTGGGGGCTTGTAGCCCTCGCCCACGTTTACCAGTAGCGGTTTCTGCATTTATGAAGTGGGAATCACAGTCCCTGCGTGCCGCTGCCAGGCTCCCTGCGCCCTCCTCTGCTGCGGATCCCGTTCCGTGTGAAGGCTTATCCTGCCAACTAGATTATTCAGAATACATTTAAAGAAAAGCAAAAACAAGCAGGACTGAAACGCGTTACCGATACGGTCTAATGTCGGGCGTTGATACCCTCAGTCAGCGCAGCAAAGGTTTATGTCTCTCGGCCAGCCTGCTTTTTAAACAGGAACGTGGAATTTTCATGGAACGTCTGCCCCGTTCAGCCGTCTAGTCTGCCAGTTTAAATTCCCTAACGGTATTAACCTCTACCACTTCTGCTGGGGGACCGTTCCATGTACCCACCACCCTCTCGGTCAATGTTTTCTTTGTTCTTTTTGTGCTCGTGCGGTTATGTTCCCGTCTCCCCCGCGGGTTCCATCGCTTATCTCTGCCTCTTCCCTGCAGACGGCCGTTGACGTTTTTAAGAGGATAATCGTGGAAGCGGAGAAGATCGACGGCGGATGTTCACAAGGGAAGTCCTCGTGCTCCGTGATGTAACGGCGGGGAGGACGCGGGCGCCGGGAATATCTTCTACTTGAATAAGCAAACTGCCTGTTCGATTTCACAGTTAGGCTCCTGCTCTTAACCCTTTACCTGCCGGAGGGCCTGACATTAAACCGGCAAGCCCCTCCGGGCAGGGAGAGCGTTAAGCGAATGAGAAAGTTATGGGTGGTCTCAGCCTTTTTTTCTTTTCTGATTATGCCGATTTCCCCTCCCCCTCCCCTCTTACCATCTTCATAAACTCTCAATCTGTATAATCTATTTCTTCATATTACGCCCCAGACTTTTACCGGCATTAATTTTTTTTTTTCTCAGTGTAGTTTTGTTTCTAACGTAATCATCTAAATAACGCATATTGTTACATTTATTCTTTACTTAACCCGGCTTCAATGTCAGTGTTTCTCATTGTTCCATGTAAACTTGTAAATAAAGCAGCAGCTGACCTTACTTCCCAACCTTTTCTCCCCCGTAGTTATTTCGCGGGTGTAGTTAAAGCAGGTTTGTATGTACAAGGGAGGAATAAATGCAGCCGTGCTTTTATTTATGTAGCACCAGTAGATTCAACGGCACTGTTACAATGTTGGGGGTTTATGCCGACGTATTAAGTGTTTGGATTTCATCTCGTGGTTTGAGAACAGCTGACGGGAAAGAAACTCACTAAAAATGACCAACATTGTTAAAATGTATCTGTCCCTGGGGGCTATTATTCCGGGTTTTTATTCCAGCCGTTCCGTGGTGTATTACGGGGTAAATGTAACTTACTGACGATTAAATATTGGGCAAAACTACAATGACGGAGGCATTCATATATAACCAGCGACCGGACCCCTTCATCCTGGCGGGAGGCCGGAAAATGTGTTTCAGGCAAATGCCTGAAAGATGGATGTCTCGATGGATCGTTGGGAATGAAATGAACTCCAATGAGCCGGCTTGGCGGATCTGCTGAAAAAGATTGCCTGCTAAAAAAAAGTTTGTTACAAAAAATCTATTTAAATATTTCGGTTTTATTTTATTTTTTTACATTTTTGTTTTGGGGGGTCTTACGCACTCTGCCTGCCTTTACACGGATTGGAAGACGTTCCCCGCATGGTATTCATCGTAATAGGATATTATGCGTTTAGATAATCTTCCCCCAGCACGGAGTCCGGACTGCACCTGAATAAACCTCATTTGGGTAAATTCTTTCAAAATAAGTCTATTCCGCGGTTTGGAGGGAAGGAGCTTCGCTGTGACTGCGGATAAATATATAAAAAGGCTGATCTACCCGACTTAATACGCAGCTCCGAATCTCACACTCGCGGGCTTTCTGCTTGGTAGGAAATGGTTTTGGGTAGAAAACATGAGAATTGCATAAAAGTGGAACAGTGAATAGGTAATGCCTTGTAATATCCCCCCATTCCTTGATACGGCTAGTGTTTTATCTTAAATGTCGCAGCTCGGTTATGGGGCAAATACGTATATTTCTGCGGATGTTGGGGTAGATGTATAAGTATTTCAGCCTCTGTACTCGGAGACCGTAAATAAAGTTGGTGGGGGGGGGTTAAATTGAGGTAGAAATTGCGATTTTATTTTAGAAAGGAACGACGATGATCCAGCCGTGTTATTGCACATTTTTATCTAATATATTATGTATTTGTTTTATATAGCGCCTTCATATTCCATAGCGCTGTACAATGGGTAAAGGAGACATAACAAGCAGTGTGTAACATAACAATAAGATACAGCGATAGCCACAACAGGCTGATATTTTGTTACATTTTAGGCTCTGGCTGGGATGATTAAAGTCACAAAAATGTGGGTGAGGGGTAAAAGTTTTGGGCTTTTATCGTATGTGGAGCGGAGACGTTACGCAGCGCATTCCCCGGGTTCCAGAGCCTTGTTTGTTGCTATTTAAAGCCGATTTCCTTAAAACTTGAATGTAAAACTGTTTGGGAGGATAAGGGGTTTTAACTAATCGGCTAAATCCATTCTATTCACAAACCCCTCCGGTTCCAAGACCCTGCGAGACTTACAGATAAATGAGGATTAAAAAAAAGTGTCAAAGATGCAAAACCTGTTCAAAAATTTTGGGACACTTAAAATTATTTTGTTTTAGAAATGGATCAGAAATCCAGCGCTGACGGGGTTAATGTTGTAAATGACTGTTGGCTGGAAACGGTTGTTTTTTTTTTTTTTTACTGGAATCTCTTCATAGGCGCACAGAGGCCTTTATCACTCCCATCACTCCTGTGTTCCAATGGACCTTTATCACTCCCATCACTCCTGTGTTCTAATGGCCCTTTATCACTCCCATCACTCCCATCACTCCTGGGTTCCAATGGCCCTTTATCACTCCCATCACTCCTGGGTTCCAATGGGAGTGATAAAGGGCACATTTCCACAGAAATGTCCTTGTTTTCCATGACCCCACGCTTGTGACTGTGAGTATATAAATATATCTATACTGTATATAATACACACTAGACTTAAATAGACAGGGAAATGACATCTTAAAGATCTGACTTCTGACTCAAACACAGAGGATCAGGGAGAATGCAGCTCCGTGTCGGCGATTTCAAATCTGATTTACGTTTAAACACCAAACTATGAGAATCGGGTGATGCGGGCAGAAAAAGGGACCTAAAATGTAACCATAGACGATCCCGAGGGGATTAAACATGCGCGAGATAGACATACGGCTCCTGAATCTAAGACGAAACCAATGACTGATTAAGGTCTGAGTCTTTACAGCAGGAGAAACGGGCGACTAGACGGGGGCCGGATGGGGGCCGATCTGCTGGCAGATTCTATTTTTTTTTTTTTCAATATAAAAGTGTATTTTATTACAGATGGAGCAGAAGACAATCAGATCCCCCCCCCCCCCTCTGGCTTGCATTTCCGAAGCCATCTCAGCAGGGCTGTCATAACATGCGTGGAAGAATTCCTCAGCAGATGGGAGAAAACACTGACTCAGCCCGGCAGCCGCACAAAAAAATGTTTCTTCCTCAAAAGTAAGAAGAAAAATCCTGCTGGAGGGAAGGAAATCTGATTGTGGGCCGCGGACTGTCAGCGACCCTCGTGTTTCTCTATCGCTTCAGAATCAGCCGGCGGCCCGAATAATAAATGTTACATTCTAGAATTAGTGGGAATACACTAATAAAATACCCCCCGTGATCTGCCCCAGGTCCACACAGCTTATGGGGGGTATTAGGGCTGTATGTACCCCATGTTGGAATGTGTCACAGAGAGGGGTCACTCATCCCGATACATCGAATGGGTCGGGACCCCCGGAATCGGTCAGGTAACCGTCGCCCCCTTTGAACCCATCTATGGTGCGTTAGGTATCTGGCGCGGGGGTCCGAGGACAGACACGGTGCTGAGCGCGGCACTTGGCGTCTTTTTCTTGCCCGACGACCCGGTTCCAGGAATAATATTTTCTGGACCTTTCGTCGTTTCCAGCAGAAGTGGTAGAGGCTAATACAGTGTTACCTTCTATGTTTCTTACATGATGCGAAGACCAGTTTGTGAATGAACTGGGAAGGAATAAATGGAGCGAGTAATTGGGAAACGATTCTGAAGACGGGGAGGAAGGATGATTCGCTAGAGGGAACAATTTTGCCGTCTCAGAATTAAGAAGATCAAGTTGTTCGCTCAGGAATTTTTCACGAAGGTCTTTGAAAGGAGAAAGTTTATCAGAAAATGTAAAAGTAAACTGGTGGACAAGGCCCGGACCGGCCAACTAGAACACCTAGCAAAGTGATTATTCCTCCCCATTAGTTATGGTTACATTGCATAATGTGGCCACTCATATCCAGCCGGGGCCTCCTCGCTATCCCCAGCCCAGCCCTGGAGAAGGCACAAGAAAAGTCAACACGTGATGACACGTTGGTGGGCATCGTACCCGGGAACTCTGCGGGCTTCGCTCGGAGACTCTGGGTGAAGTGCCGCTGCTCCGGGTCGCTGCGGGGAAACTCCGGGTCTCATCCCCGCCCCCCGGCCACTTCCCCTCCAAAAACGGCGTGTGTCCCTCAACATCAGCGGGACCCTCAGTAACATCGGGGGGACCACCAGTAACATCGGCGGGACCACCAGTAACATCGGCGAGACCCCCAGTAACATCGGCGGGACCCCCAGTAACATCGGCGGGACCCCCAGTAACATCGGCGGGACCCCCAGTAACATTGGCGGGACCACCAGTAACATCGGCGGGACCCCCAGTAACATCGGCGGGACACCCAGTAACATCGAGGGACCCCCAGTAACATCGGCGGGACCACCAGTAACATCGGCGGGACCCCCAGTAACATTGGCGGGACCCCCAGTAACATCGGCGGGACACCCAGTAACATCGAGGGACCCCCAGTAACATCGGCGGGACCCCCAGTAACATCGGCGGGACCCCCAGTAACATCGGCGGGACACCCAGTAACATCGGCGGAACCCCCAGTAACATCGGCGGGACCACCAGTAACATCGGCGGGACCCCCAGTAACATTGGCGGGACCCCCAGTAACACCGCAGGACCGCCCACCGACATCAGCGGGACACCCAGTAACATCGCAGGACCGCCCACCGACATCAGCGGGACCACCAGTAACATCGCAGGACCGCCCACCGACATCAGCGGGACCTTCTACCCGCATCCTGCAAGAGGGGCTCTCGGTAGCTGAAGCCAGAAAGTTCCCAGGTATGGTGGGCATCTACAGCATCCTGCCGTCACAGACCGCCCCATCTCATTAAACTTGAAACCCTAATGTTCCCATGTGCCCCCCCTTTATATATATATATATTTTTTTTTTCTTTCAGTATTAAAGGTTCTGTAGAAATTGATGTTGAATATATCTGCAGGCAGCGAGTGGCTCCCATGTAGCCGACGGCGGCCAGGACTAAAACGACATATTTTTATTTTAAAATAAATGATCTCAAATCTCCCGGCCCCTCAATTAATTTCCCTGCTTGTTTCTGAAGCCTTTCCAGGGTTATAATTACCATTTTTATGACGCGTGCGTTCGAGTTCCGATCTCACCGAGGGTCTGTGGGGAGGTTTAATTACCGTTACCAAGTCCCGAATGAAAGTCATTTGTTACTATAGTTATGATATGAGGATACCAGAGACTATATAGGCTGGGAGTGAGCGGCCCTGGGCCGGACGGAGGGCAGCTCCTCAGATGCCTCCCTACCACTAACCTCCAAGGCTGCTGTGCTGAGCGCTAGGGTATGATGTCATACCCAGCATGCTGCGTGAAGTCACTATGGAGGCTGTGCTGGTTACGCACATATATTTAAGGGGGCTCCCCTAGATCTGACACTTAAAAGCTTCCTTGGTTGCCCCCCTGGTCCCAACTTAGGCCCCAGGACATGATGTCACATCTCCCCGCCCCCGAAGAACCAGAGCTACAACATCTCTCTGCTGGCCAGGCACAGACCTCTGTAGTGCGAGTTACCCTAACCACCTAACTGAGGGTGCCCCAATGGGGCAATCTAGCCGTCATAATACAGCAGAGGGGCTACCTCCCCCTCATGTTTTGCCATCGTAGATCTAGCCAACCAAAGCGAGGCTACGTCGATGGGCCCAAAGGACAGCTGCCGATGGCCACTATGGAAAGCTTAGGTCACGGGGAGCAGCACTTTGCTTCGCATTAAAAAAATCCTTGATCTAACGAGAAAAAAACACTAATATTATGAACAAAAAATGTATTTTAATTTCCAGTGAGAATAAAAAAACATTTAGAGAAATTAGTATTTTTATGTAATGTTTATATTTTATCCATTTAATGAATACGAAGCCATGTTTTATTATTTATTTTTTTTATAAGAAATGAAGGGATTTAATAATCCGGACGTGGCAGGAAATCCAGCAGATGTCGGATCGATGTCTCCGCGCCGTTAATAATCCCATCGACCTGGGCTGCTGAACGTTTCCTGGTTGTTATGTACAATGCCTCTCGGTGTCCCGGCTACACCTGCTTCCAGCGATACTCAACCTGCGATTTGGCTCCGGCCCCTTCCGGCACATCTGTCCTGGTTTTAATGCCATACATTCTCTGGAACATATGCTCGTGAAGCTAAGCAGAGTTTATCATTCGGGGGGGGGGGGCTTTTTTCCCCCCCGGGTGATTTTTCTATAATTCTTTCTCCAAATACCCCTTCTCAGGATACATAGTAACGACAGCAATATATATAATATAAAATGACGAATAAATAAATAAATAAACCAATGGAAGTTCTCAGGACCCCCACCAGGGCTTAGAATTTAACCAGTTAGAGGCCGGGGCTAAATTCCATTTTACGTGGCAGGAGGCTGTCTGATACCCCATTGTACAGCGCTACGGAATTTGATGGCGCTATATAAAACAATAAATAATAATAATTATAATAATAATAATATCCATCGCCACAACCACTAAACGTTGGGGTGAAAATTCCCAGGTCCAGTACCATAAACAGACCCCCGATCCATCGGCCACCACTTTGGCACCCAGGACACGCATCAAAAAGATAAAAAAAAAGAAAAAAATTCTTATTTGAATACACAAACCTTATTGTCCTGAATTTGCTCAATGGATGCTACAGAAAACCCCCAAACAGACAAAACAAAGGATCCAGTCAGGGTTCAAATGTCTACACTGCAAACTTCAGGTTGTGGCTTAAAATCTATAAATACGACTAATCAAGGGAGCAATATATATTTATATATACAGTTTTATTACTTCGTTTTATGGCTTTTTTTTTTTTTTACTGTTATGACAGTAGCTTTTAAATGAAATTTAGAAATGTATATTTTAATCTATATAGGCTTAAATAAACTTTAAAAAAAACTTAATTAAACTTAATTAAATCATGTTTTTATAAAATAATTCTGGTTATAGCCATTTACAAAACGTAGATTGGATCTTTTTACTTCAGGTGCAAACAAGAGACTTAATATATCATGACATCATATATCATGACTTCAGTGGCCCCGCCCCACTCACCAGCATCCTGGTGGAGGGAGGGAGAGCACCGGGTAGCCGGATCCTGGATCTTCCCATGTTTTCCACTATACCTTAACGCTTGTTTATCTTCTTGTTAATTTTCACTCTCCCGTATTGTAATAGCGCCATGGGATCCGCTTGTGCTGTATAAGAAAACTCTTGTAAGCAAGCTTATTAAAAAAAATAAAAATGAATTTATTAATTCCTGTGATGACCTGCAGATGGCAGCAGAGTGCAAGGGAAGTTTTTTTTTTATTATATTTTGAGGTTTATTGTTATTATTATTTATTGTTTTATATGGCGCCATCAAATTCCATAGCGCTGTTTAAAGAAACAAAGTAATTAAATACAAAGTGAGCTTAGTGACCTCATTAACTCTCTTAACGGGATCCCACTGACCTTTTCAAACCCCTTCATTTGTTCCTTTTGCGAATGAGTGAACAAAAGACGCAGACATTGTTACAAATTGGGAAATTCTTTGTAATTAATCAAATTACCTGACCTGATCCTGGCGTTCAGGAAACATAACATTTGGGGTTGATTATAAACTTGTTAATAATACTTTCTGCAGTCGAGTGATTTATACAAGCAGTATGCTTAAAGCTAAAAAGTACCTTCATTAAGCTGGGGGTCCTCAAAAAAAGGTCACAAAGAGCTAAAAGGCTTCATTAACTTCTACAACCACATACAATTTACCCAAAAGTGCAAAAAATGATTTGAAAAGATCCACAATAGGAAGCGTTTATAGGTGATGTTTTTTAATGTGTTTTTACGGGGGGAGGGGCAGGCAAAATTGTGGTTTCTGACCAAATTTTCCAGCATGTTACTCAAAAGTAGATCCGAGGATGAAGAGGCAACAGACAGATGTATAAGGGCTGGGAATTCTGTTTATACGCGTTATTATTACGCCTCAAAATTCAGGTCTTCATCAGGATCCAGGTGCACGTGAAATCCACCGACATCATCGATAGAAGAAGGGAGAGATAACGTAATGGGGAGGAAGAATCACGCAGGCATTAGAATACCTATCCCCATGTTATACGGATACGGCGGGTTATTAATTTATATATATTGCTTATTTTATTCTGTATAAACCAATTACACAGGTCTGTTTAGGCTGGATATGCGTGAAGGACCCGCTCTCCCGCTTGAGTGTTAGTGTGTGTCGCCGACGGCCATGGAAGCTGCCCTGGGATCCCTAAAAATAACAAAGAAAGAGGCCGTGGAGGTCCCTTTAATAAAGATTTATTTACTCCAGCGGCTGCGGTTAACAGGAAACATCTTACGATTTCTGCTCCGACATTCTTAACACTCAGCTCCTCCGAAGGGTTCACCTCCCTCAGAAATATGTCTGGAATTGTTACCGATAAAGCGGTTTCTGTCCCCGTTCCTCCGTTCGCAGGACATCTGGTCTCCATACTGACGGTTTCCATGTCCGTGACCGATGACCGCAGACACCGCTGCTCGGAACGTCCGTGATGCCGGGGAAATATCTCTTTTGGGCCGTTGTGTTCCCCCGACAGCTCTTCTCGTTTTGCGCTCTCTTCATTCCTCGTATGGTTGGTGCATTTGGTGGCTGCCACGCGAGTCTGTGTTCCCCGCCGCGCTCTTTCTATTCCGTGGCGCCCAATAACGCCAGCCGACCGCCAGCAAAACCAGGACTGGGGGAGAGCCCAGAGGGACAGCGGGTTAGAGAGGCAACGTCAGGACTGCCCTGCGCAAAGTGGGACAGTTGGGAGGCCTGCATTATGCGCAGAGAGGAGTATAGTGTGTATGCAGTCTATGAATTGGTTACTATATATATATCAATGATAGATGTGCTCGGCAGATTTGGCACACTGTCGGTGAGCTGGTAGTAGGCGCCGCCATGAGGTTCTATCCCATGCAATCCAACTGAGGGGCACCACGGACCTATTTTAACCCCTTCCTCGAACCCCAAGCCTTATAGAAGAAGCTCCGGCTTTCCGGAGGTCAGTGCGCCCGCGGTCCATTTCAGAAGAGGGCCATGTCAAGGTTTCCACGAGCCGACCAGCGCGTACATTATTAACGCGAAGCCCCCCTAAATACCCATTCAAAGCCCCCGAACATGTATTCGCTCCGTGTTGTCCGCCTGTACAATGCTCCGCAGCAGAAATCCCTGCCAAGCAGATCTATTGTGAGAGCGCCGCCGGCCCGTTAAAAGTCTGGGCTCAGCAGCCAGCGCCGGGGGGATTCTGTCTACGAAGCAGAAACGTTAAACCTTCTATAGCCGCATCATTGTTACACGAGCCGCGCGGCACCGGCCCCCGTCTGAACGCCCGTATATATTGAGGTGTCCAATTTTTGTGCCCGTCAGACTTGTTGGCTGCTGCGTTGGCTTGGACAGCATCCAGCGGAGAGATGTCTCAGTACTCTGGAAAAGTAAGTATCATTATTAGTATTTTTCCCCCAAAAAACTTTTATTTTTTATTATAAACATAGAGGAAAAGGATTTTTTATGGCAGAAGTTGACGTTCGAGTCTGCCCGTTCTCTACACAACCTTTATTTTAATTCAATGTTTTATTTATTTTTTTGCAATTCTTCCACTGCTTTACCTCCTACCGTCTCTGCTGGAGGATCATGCAATGCATTCATGACATTTTTTAAACATAATACGTAGTTTTAAAATAGCAAATAAACTTATTACGATTGCCAAGTAAAGACATTTTTGCACCCAGACAAAAGTGATGCTTTATTTTTTCTTTTAACTATAACATAAAAAAAAAATAAATAATTTGGTTGGGAAGATTTATTTTATTTTTATTTAATGTGAAAGAAATTATTTGCACATGGAAAATATCTTTAAATGGTTGGTGCTTTAAAAATAAATAATAATAATAATAATAATAGTAAAAATAAATAATAATAATAATAATAATAATAATAATAATAGTAAAAATAATAATAGTAATAATAATAATAATAGTAAAAATAATAATAGTAATAATAATAATATTATTAATTATAGTAATAATAGTAAAAATGATAATAGTAATAATAATAGTAATAATAATAATAATAGTAAAAAAAAAAAAAAAAAAAAAAAATAATAATAATAGTAGCAGTAGTAATAATAATAATAAAAATAATAAAAATAATAATAGTAGTAATAATAATAATGGGACATTCACTGATTCCATCATATGGATTTGTTTAAAAAGTCACGGTATTTTCTTCACATTCCGTCTTAGCGTGATCTGCACGTGTCCAGAGACAACTCTGCCAAAACATTTTCCTGCCAAGTATCCACATAAACCAATCAGTAAAACGTTTAACAGCCGAGTCAAAGTCAATTTCATGGAGACTATAAATGACTGCGTGTCTTCGGTGGAAATGCCCCGTATAATAGTTAGAAAAACAATTTACTTTTTATGTTAAGCGTAACGGACGCGAGGCTTAATCAGTCCTTGGACGGTTCTCAGATTCGCGTTATACATGCGGAGTTTTACAGCGTTTCCAAAAAAACTAAACAAAAAAAAAAGATAAAAAATGTCACCCCGGTTGCACCCGTAGAGGAACTCGCGCTACCTGCTGTTTGCTTGAAAATGTCGGGCGAGGGGCGATGTTTTTGGTGATTTTCCTCTTTCCTGCATACGCTTCCTTGCTGATGTAGAAAAGGACCGGGTGGCAGAGCCCCCACGGACGGGTGCTCTGGGCCGGTGGCATATTCTGCTGTAGGCCATCTAGGCAGCTGTTCAGCCTATTGGATGATCGGGATCCCTGATGGGACACAGGTCCATGGGCCAGTTGAGGAGACAGATCTCGCTTGTAACCATTTACATGGCGGAGAACCAGGTTATGATGTCATCTCCTGGAGCCCACTTGAGAACCAGGTTAAGGTGCTTCTCTGGGCAGTGGCCCTAATAAATACATCACGGCATCTAGGTCACTAATATTGTAGGGCCGACCTCGGGGCCATCATATAAAAGATTTGGAATAATTCCTCTGAGAACTGACCTTGTGGTGAGTTATTACGTAACGTTCTCATCATAGAGTTCCGCGTTCCGTTGCCCCTGCTGTCTCCATAATGGGGTTACGTTAGTAGGATCTCAGGGTCATTATTTTATTACCCACAAAGTGGGATAATGTCTCTTTGTTGGTTTTTAGATCATTTTCTATGAAGGAAAATGCTTCACGGGAAGGAAACTCGAGGTCTTCGGGGACTGCGATAACTTCCAGGACAAGGGGTTCATGAACCGAGTGAACTCCATCCGGGTGGAGAGCGGAGCCTGGATCTGTTATGATCACCCCGACTTTAAAGGACAGCAGTATATCCTGGAGAGGGGGGAGTACCCGGACTTCCACCGCTGGAACGGCCACAACGACCACATGGGATCCAGTAGACCCGTTAGAATGGTTGGTGGAACGTTTCTCTTTGGCTTCACGTTATCAATTCAGAGGCTTTTCGTTAAGTGGACCCCTCGCTTTTCAAAACCCCAACTTTCATAATTCAGTTTATTTAATACATTTCTGTGTTTATAGATTATTATTTTTTAATAAAAATGGATTCTTAATCTTCTATTTGTAGACCTGGGGGGGGGGGCGACCACCTTAACCCATTATGTAGGACCACGCCTGCACTGGAATAAAAAACTGATACTCCAAGAATATATATTTATATATTTTTTTTAAAATGTCTATTATGACATCAATAAAAAAATCTACACTTCTAAAATTTAAAATTCTACTGAATAAAGGAAAAATTTGAAAAAAAATGTGTTCCATGCGGTCAGACGCTTTCCAGATATATGAATGGATTTCAGTAATGAGACCCTCATAACTGACCCTGAAATGAGTTGACTAAAATCCCACGCGTTTTACAACGCTTTCTAATCGCCGTGGTTACTCTTGGTTTTCCTCTCCAGCACGGGGAGCATTACCGGCTGGAGCTGTTCGAAGGATGCAATTTCACGGGCCAGTGCATGGAGTTCTGCGAGGACTGTCCCTTCCTGCAAGGACGAGGCTGGAACAAGAACTGCGTGAACGCCATCAAGGTCTACGGCGATGGAGCGTAAGTAACGCGCTTCATTAGAAATGGGATTTAAGGTCATTTTAAGTCAAACTCATGAGCTTTATTACCCTATTTGTATAAAAAAAAACATGTAAATGGAATGTCATCGATGTCGTTATTATACATTTATTTTATATATACTAAGTACTAAAAAAAAAAAACACTTTCTCAAAAACAAAATGGAGTCCAGGAAGTGGGTTACAACTTCCTGCTTGGTGTTGGCGATAGGATTCCAATCCAGTCTGCACTAAAGGATCATGGGAAAGAAAGAAAAATTAGCATGATCCGCCCCGCACGTGCTTTTTGTGGATAATGGCTGGAAAAGATAAATCCCAATAATATTTTTATTAATTACATGAAATATTGTGCTTTTTTTTTCTCTCGTCGTCTGTCGTTTCAGGTGGGTGCTGTACGAGGAGCCCAACTACAGGGGGCGCATGTACGTCGTAGAGAGAGGGGATTATCGCAGCTTCAACGAATGGCAGGCTCAGAGCGCCAACATCCAGTCCATCCGACGGGTCGTCAACTACTTCTAACAGAGGGAGCCTTTTAGCTCAGAGACACTCAGATGCACAAAAAAACAAACCTTTTACCTCTTCTGGCTGAAAAAAATGCCCAATAAATTCTTAAACTGCGTTTCCTGGCTGTCGATTATATCGCATTACAAAAATAATAATCATTAATAAACTGAAATATGTTCTCGTGTGTACAAATCAAACCCAATCAACACACAAATGATAAGGGGAAGATCTACTAAGCAGTAAAAGACGGCAGGATATGATCTGTCCTGCTGAAAGTGTTAATAGATTCCATAGAATAACAGAACTGGTTTGTAGCAATCAATTAATTAGCTGGATTAACAGCACGTGGAAGGATCATAACAAGGATCCAATTTTAAACTAAATGTTGTATGAAAACCTGGCTACATTTTATGCTACCCTGGCCACCTGGGGCATCTCCAAAATACCCTTGGGGCATTACCGCCTTCATCCTCACTTGCCTGTCCCCCGGTAGGATTATCCATTCCTTTAAAGTCATCTGACGGACACTGTGCATGCGCGACGCGTTTTATCTGGTCCTGAACACATCCCAGCTGGAAGTTTGCGGTAATTACCTGTTTTATTGGCAAGAAGCCTAAATTATCCCCGAGAGATTTCATTTTTTTTTTAAAAAAAAATCTCTCTAAGAAAACATAGGATTAAAAATAAAAGTGATCTATTGTCGATCGCTGATAGAATACATCTGGAGAATAATAAACGGCACTCGCACCGAATGCTTCACCGGCTCGACTTTATTATCGTTTCAGTAACTGGTGCAAAAAACATTTAGAATGTTTCTGTAACGTCGCTTTAAACCTTAGAATTTCCTGCTTAGTAATTATTCAAAAATGGTTTTTTTTCTTGTGTAAAATGTGTTAAATCTTAAGGTTTTCCCTCTGATTACTGAAAAATTGTTAGAAAAAAACATCTTCGACTTTAAATTAGTTAACAAAAATAAGTAACAATGCGTAATACTTCATTTAGGATATATTTCTAATGACATCTGTCACCTCAATGCTCCTCACCCCTGAGGTTGGTCCGATCAGAACCGGCCCAACGCGTTGTGTAGCCTGGGTCCAAGGATGAATGGCTGCCCCCCCCCAAAAAACATGCATACTAAATCCACACCCACATATATTATGCTATATCATGATTATTAAATTCACTCTCTTGTACTCTCACACTCATTCACACTCTCTCACACTCATTCACACTCTCTCACAACGTCATCCTACTTTCTCCGCCGACTATGTCCGTGTCCTTGTCACGCAGCTCCGCTTCTTCTCTTCTGCCTTCGTTTTTTGTCCGCTGCTCGGCGGCCGACAGAGAATCAGAGCACGGCCGTGACGGCTAATAATATGCATGTTCATGAGAACAATGTGATAGTGCCTCTGTAATTCACTCGCGTTTTTGCTTATATTTGCTTGACTCTTGAATTGTGTTTTGCGACCCGTGTATATTTGTCGTGTGATCGGTTCCTGACTTTGGCCTGCCTCCGGAGTGCTTGTGTGTGAGCATGAATGTGTGTATGTGTGAAAGAGTGTGTGTTGGGTAGGAGTACGTGTATGTTAGTGTAAGTTTGTGAGTGTGTGTAAGTTTGTGTAAGTGTGTATACATATGTGTGCCAGTGCGTATGTGAGGGGGGGCAGGGTTTTTTTGGACTTTACTTGCTGGGGCAAGTCCTATGTGTGCAATCTGGGTGCCAGGGCCGGCCTAGGGGTGGGCAGCCTGTGATCTATGCCTACGATTTTTCATGTATTACCGTATTTGCTCGATTATAAGACGACCCTGATTATAAGACGACCCCCCAAAATCTGAATATTAACTTAGGAAAAAAAGAAAAAGCCTGAATATAAGACGACCCTAAAGGAAAAAAGTTTTACCAGTAAATGTTAATTCATGTAAACTATTTTTTTTAATAAAAGCTATGATTGAGAAAAATATTTTTTTTTGTTTTTATTTCTTGTATTTTCCAACCTGTCCCCCAGTTACGCACATCTGCCCCCCAGGCTTGCCACACCAATATGGCACTGTGGCCCATGATATGCCTTTTAACCCTCTATATGCCACTGTGCCCCATGGTATGCCTTTTGACCCCCTATGTGCCACTCTGCCTCCAGAAATGCCTTATACCCCTATATCCCATTCTGGCATTTAGGGGGTTAAAATGCATATTATGGGGCAGAGTGGCATATAGGGAGGTATAAGGCATTCCAGGAGGCAGAGTGGCATTAAGGGAGTTAAAAGGCATTATATAGAGCACTCTGCCTCCAGAAATGCCTTATACCCCTATATGCCACTCTGGCATTTAGGGGGTTAAAAGGCATATTATGGGGCAGAGTGGCATATAGGGAGGTATAAGGCATTTCAGGAGGCAGAGTGCACTATTAAATGCCCCCTTAACGCCACTCTGCCTCCTGAAATGCCTTATACCTCCCTATATGCCACTCTGCCCCATAATATGCCTTTTAACCCCCTAAGTGCCAGAGTGGCATATAGGGGTGTAAGGCATTCCAGAAATGCCCTACACACACCCACACACACACACACACACACACACACACACACACACACACTTACTTACTTACCGGTGCTTCCAATTTCCTGGTGTATTGCCGGGGCAGCGGGTTGACGTCTCATTCCGCGGCAGCCGGAAGGAGGTGGAGTTGGCAGCGGGGGTTTGTATGCGTCCGTCGCAAATACCTTCCCCGGCTGTCAGAGATCAGGAACTCTGGAACAATGATCTCTGACAGTCGGGGAAGGTATTTGCGACGGACGCATACAAACCCCCGCTGCCAACTTCACCTCCGGAAGCACCGGTAAGTGTGTGTGTGGGGGGGGGCGACGACAGGAGGATCCAGGTCCCCTGCAGCGGTGCGGGGGATCTGGATCTTAGTCTCCTAATCAGACCTCTATTTGAGGTCTGATTAGAAGACGACCCCGATTATAAGACGAGGGGTATTTTTCAGAGCATTTGCTCTGAAAAAAACCTCGTCTTATAATCGAGCAAATACGGTATTTGATGAGTTGTGCAGTACAGTGAAGGAGGGGACAAAGGAACTCTGGGGGTGATGATGAGTGGGGGGCATCACGGGGTGACCCGCATAGGGGCACCTGAACACCTTAGGCTGGACCTGATTGTGATTCGCACCTCTGTTTTGGGTCACTCACTGGACCCGCACTTGCAATCAGCATCGTACTGAGCTGCGCATGCGGCACCAGGGCGTCTCACGCGGAGTCCCACTAGGATCATAAGGAGGGGATGCCCAGGGTCCAATCAATATGAAGACGGCCCTGGGTCTGTCACAGTTTGATCAGAAATCCCGAAATCTGCAATCTGAATTAAGAAAAGTTAAGGAAATAACTCCATCCCGCCGCGGTTACTGCAGCTCCATCAGACAAGCCGCTGATTCCCTAAGAGCTCTTCAAATCTATTTACTTGAAATGAGTTATTTATCACACTTTGTCAAACATGTTTGCTTGTTTTATGTTTTTTTTATGGTTTTTTTTGCAATCGCTGTAATTCCTCAGGGATCTTCACATCTGTTTAATTTGCAGATTTCTCCAGAAATCGCTGTTTTATATTTTATTATCTTTTCTCTTGTGAATTGTTAGCGGTTGACTAATGGAATTTTCAGTATATGGCGTATATTGTTAATATTATTTCCTTTCATAGTGCCCATGTGTCCCGAGGAACTATACAAAAGGGAGATAACGCATTTTTTAAAAACACTAAAAACATGCTCTTAAAATTTTAAGGGATAGTGGGGGATACCTGGTAACTCATGGGTTAACCCCAATCTCATGGGAAAGGGGCTCATTATTGGGGTCTCACAGTCTGGATCTGACTCCTTAGTATCCCCCCCCCCCGCTGTGATCATGCATAAGACTCCCAGTTGGTGCTTTGGCTCCCAGTATGTTATGCTTGATGTCCCTGCTTGAATGCAGGTGACTCAATTAAGTGTGTCTCTAAATAATGACAAGTCAGGGTGTCCACGAGGGCCCGTATTAGGGCCATTTCGGTTACACATTTGGCGAGCCAGTACATAGAATCTTCATGATGGTCTGTTAAAGGGTTAATATTTCAAGCATCTCAGGTTTGGTCATTCGGCAGAGCGGCAGACTAAGCCTTTGCTATATAGCGTGACCGAACCCCAATATTTAAGTGTTTTAGTTTTAGAGTTTGTCACATATGAGATAAAGCCATAATTATATTTTTAATGGAAAGCAATGAATTAATAATTTTGGTGTTAATTTTATATTTTCTTAGTAAATGTACTCCGATGTATATCTTCCCGTTCCGAACTCCATCAGACCAGAGCCAGACTGGCCCCCGGGTATTTAACATGACAAAGACTCCTCATGGCCGCTTTGGACCATCGATGGTGAACATCCTGGATCCCAGGTGGGGTTCGAGGTGCTCTTAGCGTAAAATCGCACCTCGTCACCCAACGACTTTCCCTTCTACTCAAAACTTGTAGGCCAAATACAAGAGATCGTCCCAAATGAATAGGAAGAGAATGTTTTTCGAAGGGGATAGTTTGGCTCTGGCAAGCGTTGATGAGTCAGGATCAGCCACGCCAGATAAGTTCCCTGGTATGCGTTAGACAGACTTAACCCCGACCTCTTCTATCCCTTAATGTAAATTATCTCCCAGTGGCTTGGCTTGGATGACTGTGACTAAAGCCAGACCCCGTTCAGCCTCTTTTGCAACACAACCCAAAAGCTCTCTGGTATGTCTATGCATAAAAAAAACAGGAAAAAAAACATATAAAAAACACACAAAAAAATTTATTAGTTACCACTGAAAGCATTTAGTACCCATTCGAAAATACGAGCATTTCCTATTTTCAGTGATTCACCCCCATGCGCAATTTCCTCTGTTTTTTTTTCTGGTAAACCTCAGTTTCCAGATCTGTTTTTGGTTAAACCTATCATTTTTGTTAAATTATTAGTATTATTATTATTATTATTAATGAGAAAACACTGCTTCACTGTAGGCTGTTTTACAGTTGTTTTTTTTAGGGTATTAAATCAGGATTAAGAATTATACTTTGCAAGCGTATTTGGCGTCCGCACGGATGAAATCGTTGCCATGACAATGCATTTATAAAAATCAATGTTAAATGCATAAAAAAAAATTCTGGCCCATGCTTCTTATTCACTTCTTTAAATGTTTGTAAAACCCATCTCAATAAAACGCTGACCCCGCCGGGGAGATCTCACGCGCCACATAGCGGAAGATAAATATAATATAGCGAGTTTCATGTAATCCTAGGACTAATTTCAAAATGACATTTATTACGGCAACAAATGTTTCACTATTCTTCTAAAATACATTTTTATACAATTTACTTTGTTTCAATGGAAATTAATAAAGTGCATTATTCCATTACAGGTCCGGATTATTTATATATGTAGTGTATATATATATATATGTGTGTGTGTGTATATATATATATATGTGTGTGTGTATATATATATATGTGCGTGTGTGTGTGTGTGTGTCTATATATATATATGTGTGTGTGTGTGTATACATGTATATGTGTGTGTGTATATATATATGTGTGTGTATGTATATATATGTGTGTGTGTATATATGTATATGTGTGTGTGTGTTTGTATATATATATATATATATATGTGTTTGTGTGTACCGTATATATATGTATATATGTGTGTGTGTGTATATATATATATATATGTGTGTGTGTGTGTATATATATATATATGTATATATATGTGTGTGTGTGTGTGTATATATATATATATTTGTGTGTGTATATATATGTGTGTGTGTGTATATATGTATATGTGTGTGTGTGTGTATATATATATATATGTGTGTGTGTATATATATATATGTGTGTGTGTGTGTATATATATATTTGTGTGTGTATATATATATGTGTGTGTGTGTGTTTGTATATATATATATATGTGTGTGTGTGTGTGTGTGTGTGTGTGTGTGTGGGTGTGTGTGTATATTTTTTTTTTTATAGGTAAACTCGCAAAAAAAATATTCAATTTTTTTAAAAAAACAAACTTTTTTTCATACTAAGTGATTGTCTAAATACATATGGATTCTAAAAAAAATACTAAAACCAATTTAATCCTTTTGTGTAAAAACAAACAAACCATACCCTTAGTCATTTAAAGGGTTAAAGGGGGATGTTATACAGTTTTCCAGGGATTGGTGGGGCAAACTTTTCATATTTCATAAGAAACTAATAAGATTTTTTTTTTATTGCGATCTTACTATTTCCAGTGGTTTTAAAAGATTTATTTTTAGGTCTTAAAAAATATAAACTTTATTTGCGCATTTTATTTGTACAGTTATTTCATTTCATTTTTTTTACTTAACTATTTGTTTTCCAGGTCTGGGGCGTTTTGTGATGAATGTTTCAGGGAGTCGGAACTTTTTCACCCGGAATAAAAACTATTTGCAGCTCGTGATTTGGCTCCAAAAATAAAAATAAGCGGAGTAGTCTCTGGAACCGCAGCATCCGTCCTTCAGCACATCTGGCAGCGTGCGAGTAGGGGTCTGCGGGTGAAATATTGTGCAATCTCTCCGCATTCATCACCGTTGGCAGGGATATCGATGTTCTCCAGCCGCAGGCCGGCAGCTTCCATCTTGATCGGTAGAGGGAGCACAGAAAGGATAACGGCGAGTAAAAAAAATGGCCGCCGGTGATTTCATAATTCTTGTGGACAAATGGCCATTAAGACAGTTGGAACAAAACACTGAACAATCCAGGGCATAAATATTGGGGGTTCGTATAGCGCCTCGCCCGGCGCTGCGTCAATGTACCCCGAGATTGGCGAGTCTTCTCTTTGATTGGGGGGGTTGAATTTATTCGCTGGGCATGCGCTGAATTCTTGCCTTATTTTGCTCATTTATTCCTCATTATTATTCCAGCAGCAACCCAGGAATCTGTATTTTTAGGTTGTGCGCTCTAGTTATCTGACCAAACCTTAGGGTTGAGCGTCCCCTCCTGTTATGCGGGACCCTCATTAACGGTGTCCAGAGGGGGCTTTAAATAGCTTGAGAGTCTCTCGCGGTGCAGTCCCACTGATTCAGCTCCACAGGACTCCCCAAACTTTGGGGTACTTTGGCCGCATCCTGCGAGGGAATCCCCAATATTTTTCGGGTGGTATTCGCTGGGCATGCGCTGAATCCTTGCTTTGTTTTATATTCTGTGACCGGCTAATTGCCCCCCTGCGGTGAGTTTGTGAGGTATCCACGCTTGGGTTCGGGGCGCGTGTTGTTTGCAGGACGGGGGCGATGCTTTTACATTTGTTACCCCCAATCCTCGCGGTTTTTATTTCACAGATCCGGTTCCCGCTCGGCGTCCCTCTCGCTTCATTCTCAGCAAAAGGGGATTCTGGCTGCAGTTTGAGTAAAAATGCATGAAATGAGCTTTTTCCCCGCTCCCTGGGGGTGATGATGAAATCCTTTGTAACGCTCCCTGCTCGTTCTGTGCATTCGGCGTCGCCCGTTAGTCATGGCGGGATTTTCCCGGATGGGGAGGACTGGCGACTTTCAGCCCGGGGGGGGGTACAGCTGCCCCGGATGGGCCAATTACCCCCCAACCGCTAAACACATTTACTGACTCGCTTTCCATCACACCATCGCCGGATGGGGGCTGCAACGAAAATCCATAAAAGGAGCACAGAAAGGATCAGGATATGTAACTGTATGACATATAGATGGCAGCACTGAGAAAAAGGCGTGCTTTGGCTAAAAAAACTACTGATCTAAGCAGGGCACTGGCATAGCCGGAGTGCTGAAAGTGGGACAGTCCTGCTGACTCGAGGACTGTTGGACGCTATGCTCCACTAAAACTATTTTCTAAAACGGGTGAGCTAGGCATTTAATAATAACAATAGTTATTATTATTTTTATTATTATACATAATGAATTATTTGACATTAATTATAACCCCATACAATATATCTATATATGAATTATACATCATTGTGATAAAAGTTGTGTTATATTCCACTTTTCAAGCCATTTTTATACACAACCCCCCAAAGTGGGCCCGGGGCTGTCCGTCTGGCACAGCAGGCAAACTGCATAGATCATTCGGGGGCTGCTGGCCTTAAAGGGCCACGGCCACTAAGTCCTCCCCGGTCCGGGCCTGCCCCAAAGTATCAGTGTAAGATGGAGCGGGTGGTCCGCGGGGTGAATTTGCCCCCCTCCGTCGGCGATGCGGTGTTTGTTTTTCCTGCGGTTATTCCCGCGGCGCTCCGGCTCTCAAATGTTTGTAAAGTGTCGACTTTTACAAGATGTTTTAGCTGCGCGTAAACAGACAGAGCTCGCCGTCCGCCCGGCCCCTTCTCCGGCCGCTACACATACATGTTTATTATTCCACGTACTTACAAGCCCTGACGGCGGGCGGATTGGCTTCCAGCCCTGGGGCCGGCCGGCCGAGCGATCTGTCGGCCGCGTCATGACGCGTCACACATTATATTTACGGGCAACCAGAGACAGACTACAACTCCCATGATCCTTCGTCACTAGCAAGGGAACTGTCGCATTTCTGATCCCCGCCAGTCCTGTTTCTGTCACCGATACGCAACTTATTTATCACCTTTTTCCTATTAATAAAAAAATTAACTCCGTCACCACCGGCTGCCATCTTGGGGCCATTCCACGTAAAAAACAGCTGCCGCTCCCAAAATACTGGTGATATTTATTGATCTTTAGCATTGCCCTGGGCCGTAGTCACTTGGCTTGTTACTATTTAAAGATACATTTAATGGAGTCACCTGCATTCAAGCAGGGATACCAACCATAACATACATTCTGGAAATTATTTTCATATGGGAGCGATGAGAATGGCCTGGGAGCCGATCAGACCCGGTGACTTCTAACACAAACTCTACTTCTCTGTCTGCGCTAGAAACACAGAGAGTGCGGGAAATATCATCCCTCACTCGTGAAAAAAACCCATATTAATAAAAAACAACGTTTCCACTTTTCTGTAGGGGTCTTCATCAGGACAAAAGTACAGAATACTCAATACATATGTTTGATTATATATATATTTATGATTATTATTTTTTTTTCCATTAGGACTAGTACCTCATTGTATAATATACCTGCTGGACCCCAAAGCTTGCAATCCAGTAATAACCCAACAGCGCTGTATACAGTAATATAACCCCCAGCGCTGTATGCAGTAATATAACCCCCACCGCTGTATACACTAATATAACCCCCAGCGCTGTATACAGTAATATAACCCCCAGCACTGTATACAGTAATATAACCCCCAGCGCTGTATACAGTATTATAACCCCCAGCGTTGTATACAGTAATATAACCCCCAGCGCTGTATACAGTAATATACCCCCAGCACTGTATACAGTAATATAACCCCCAGCCCTGTATACAGTAATATAACCCCCCAGCGCTGTATACAATGATATAACCCCCCAGCGCTGTATACAGTAATATAACCCCCAGCGCTGTATACAGTATTATAACCCCCAGCGTTGTATACAGTAATATAACCCCCAGCGCTGTATACAGTAATATAACCCCCCAGCGCTGTATACAATGATATAACCCCCCAGCGCTGTATACAGTAATATAACCCCCAGCGCTGTATACAGTAATATAACCCCCCAGCGCTGTATACAGTAATATAACCCCCCCAGCGCTGTATACAGTAATATAACCCCCAGCGCTGTATAGAGTAATATAACCCCAGTGCTGTATACAGTAATATAACCCCCCAGCGCTGTATACAGTAATATAACCCCCAGCGCTGTATACAGTAATATAACCCCCAGCGCTGTATACAGTAATATAACCCCCAGCGCTGTATACAGTAATATAACCCCCAGCACTGTATACAGTAATATAACCCCCCAGCGCTGTATACAGTAATATATCCCCCCAGTGCTGTATACAGTAATATAACCCCCCAGCGCTGTATACAGTAATATAACCCCCATCGCTGTATACAGTAATATACCCCCAGCGCTGTATACAGTAATATAACCCCCAGCGCTGTATACAGTAATATAACCTCCCAGCGCTGTATACAGTAATATAACCCCCAGCGCTGTATACAGTAATATAACCCCAGCACTGTATACAGTAATATAACCCCAGCGCTGTATACAGTAATATAACCCCCAGCGCTGTATACAGTAATATAACCCCCAGCGCTGTATACAGTAATAACCCCCCCAGCGCTGTATACAGTAATATAACCCCCAGCACTGTATACAGTAATAGAACCCCAGCGCTGTATACAGTAATATAACCCCCAGCACTGTATACAGTAATATACCCCCAACACTGTATACAGTAATATAACCCCCAACACTGTATACAGTAATATAACCCCCAGCGCTGTATACAGTAATATAACCCCCAGCGCTGTATACAGTAATATAACCCCCAGCGCTGTATACAGTAATATAACCCCCAGCACTGTATACAGTAATATAACCCCCAGCGCTGTATAAAGTAATATAACCCCCAGCGCTGTATACAGTAATGTCGGTGACTAAAACCCGGTTTTATCTAATTTTGTCCCAATAAACCCCCTTTATCTGCAGACCTGGAGCCGCCGTTGCTGTCAGTCATGTGATATTTTGGGTGACTTTCCCGGCTCAAACACCGCACTGAGCTGATGCTTTGTGGCAATAATAATGAAGTCCGTTCCTCTATAGACTTGCATTAATCAGAGTGACCAACTAAGAGATTAAGACTATTGAGACCTTCTATTGCTTTCCATGGGGGGTATGATATGGAGTCGGGGGGTTGAGTAGTAGATTGTGCTCAGATAACAGAGCAGACCCGTTCGGCACTTCAAGTCAGGATAGATTTGCACGCATCTCACATATGAATGAACTCCCTCACTGTATTAACCTCTACCACTTCTGCTGGGAGGCTGCTGCCACCCTCTCACATATAAATAGATGAAATGCAGTTCCCTGAAAACATTATACCCAACTGCTTTAATACTTACAGCGTGTTTGTACTGAGCGTGTGTGATATATGTACGGCATTGTGTGTTTCTGTGTGTTTGTGTCTTTTTAATGATTTTGTTTTACCCCCGGGGTACTTCTTCATATTTTAAAGGGCTGGGAGGGGCATCTTCGTTGAAGCATTGCAGATATATCAGCGGCTTTACTGAGACTTTACGTGACTTTGTGACATGAGAGATCTTTAAGTAACTGAGCAAGAATTCAGAATGTTAACATTTTATTGTTATACACATTATCGGGGCTTTGAGGGCAGTAGAACCCTGCGATACTCTCATACCCAGGGGGCATCAGGGGGAGGAAAGAGGGATTTGGGTCCCACAGAGGGACTGTTCCTCTGAAAGCAGGACACTTTGGAGTTATGCCGGCGTGTGTCAGGGGTACTCTCACTCCTCCCTCTGGATACATGGACGTGATCAGCCCAGTAAAGCTCCCAGTTACTCCTGCCCTTGGTGTGAGCTGCACTCACCCTCAGCCGGGATCCAGGGATCAGGGGCCACATCCTGTGTGCCGCTGGGAGGGCCGGGAGGGCCGGGACTCATTAACCAGCCAGGACCAGCTGCAGGGAAGCCCAGCAGGACTACTGAAGACAGATTTTGGTGGCTGAGCTGCAATGGAGAGGAGAAGAGCCAACAGGGACCTGGGGTCTGATACCCCCTAATACCAGGACAGGGGGACCCCCAATCTGCCTTCTTCTATGGAGGGGGGAGAAGGGGCAAGAAGATGAAGCAGACCCTGTCTGTGAAGGTAAATATCTGCAGAATGCAGGGAGAGGGGTCTGGGGTCTGCATTTACCCCTATGGGGGGCAGGGGGGATTTGGGTGTATGTGTGATCGCTGCCAGTACTCTCTGTCTCTTGAGGGGTTAATAAAGTAGATACTTTGTGAAAATCCCTGCTGGGGACCAGATGCCTGCAGACCGGGCAGGAGAGGGCAGCTCCTGGGGTAATAGGGAGGCAAAGGCCGGCGGGTAACATACAGCGCAGGGCAGTTATTATACACTACAGGGCAATTACTATGCAGCGCGGGGCAGATTCTATACAATGCTTATCAGGTAATATACAGCGCAGGGCAGTTAATGTACAATACTGGGCAGTTACCATACAGTACACGGGGGGTAACATACAGTACACGGGGGGTAACATACAGTACACGGGGGGTAACATACAGCACACGGCGGGTAACATACAGCACACGGGGGGTAACATACAGCACACGGGGGGTAACATACAGCACACGGCGGATAACATACAGCACACGGCGGATAACATACAGCACACGGGGAGTAACATACAGCACACGGCGGATAACATACAGCACACGGGGGGTAACATACAGCACACGGGGGGTAACATACAGTACACGGGGGTAACATACAGCACACGGCAGGTAACACAGCACACGGTGGATAACATACAGCACACGGGGGGTAACATACAGCACACGGGGGGTAACATACAGTACACGGGGGTAACATACAGTACACGGGGGGTAACATACAGCACACGGTGGGTAACATACAGTACACGGGGGGTAACATACAGAACACGGCAGGTAACATACAGCACACGGCGGGTAACATACAGTACACGGGGGGTAACATACAGAACACGGCAGGTAACATACAGCACACGGCGGGTAACATACAGTACACGGGGGGTACACATACAGCACACGGCAGAAATGTGCCACCCTGGGCAGTGAGGTTGCAGTGCTGGGCAGGAGCGTCTGGCATGGGCAAATAATAAGGGGTTAAAGGGTGGCCGTGGCATCTGCGCACTTCTACTTTTAGGGCTTAAAAAGTAAGATCGGGCTTAATACGAAAAGATATATATTTGATAAACACCCCAACAACTTATTTATACCAGGAATATTTTAACCATTTGCAAACCGTTCAGATTCCGTAGCGGTGTTACAGCGACAATATACAATTTCATAATACCTTTAACACAGGTTAAGGCACGCTGGTACAGAAGGAGAAGACGGCTCGCGTGAGCTGACAATCTATTAACAATAAATCTAAGTAACCCTTTCAGTGCCGGGATGCATGTAAAAAGGGCCTGGCCTGGCACTGAAAGCGTTAAGTCCTGCTGGTGGGGTGGACGGCGCGGACCCCGATCCGCTCTCATCACACAGGAGCGGAGCTGTGGGGTTTAAACTATTTAAATTGGTGGGGAAAGGGCTGAGTCTGCAGATCGCTCCCCGCAGGCCCCTCGCAGAGCATTGTTTTAACCCCGCGATGTGCTGCACCGTGTCGCTCACATGATACGGAGAGAGCGGGGAGCGCTGACCGGCCCATCAATTTACAGACATCAGCAAACGTTTTACCCGCCACTGGATTTTATTCTTTCGGGTCGGGCCGGCGGTTATAATCGAGTGTCCTCGTTTGACCTCAGTCGTTACAGCGTTAATATTTTTTTTAGTGCAGAAAGGGGTTTTTCGGGTCTGAGTACAAGTGAATGCTGGCTGGCGGATTAAGGTCCACTCTTTTAACCCTGTAAGCACCAGTCTGTTAAATCAAGCCATTTAATTGGAACTTGAAGGGTTAACTGTAACAATGAGGGCAAACATTTATGTTCTGTTTTTTACATCTGATGATATATCGAGGATTTATCGCTCTAAATGGAAGACTATATTTAACGACAGGTTCCTCAGTATGTACAGATTGGGGGGAGGGAGGAGAGAGACGGGGAGAGAAGAGAGAGACGGGGGGGGGAGAAGAGAGAGGGCTGAGAGAGAGAGAGATGAGGGAGAGAAGAGAGACGGTGGGGGAGAGACGGGGACAGAAGAGAGAGACAGGGGTAGAGGAGAGAGACGGGGAGCGAAGAGAGAGATGGGGGAGAGAAGAGAGAGAGAGGGCTCAGAGAGAGAGAGAGAGAGAAATGAGGGAGAGAAGAGAAAGACGGGGGAGAGAAGAGAGAGGGGGGGATGTGATAGAAACATTCTAATGCATAAAGGGATTTAACAAAGTACAGGAGGGAAGTTTATCTGAAAAGAGGAGAAATGATAGAACAAGAGACCAGAATCTAACACTGTGGTGTCAGAAACTTAGATGGAATATAAGGAAGTTTTACTTTACTGAGAAGGTGGTAGATAAGTGGAACAGCCTCGCAGCAGAAGTGGTAGAGGGTAATTCAGTGAGGAGATTTAAACACACATGGGATAGACATACGGCTCCTGAATCTAAGACGAGACCAACGACTGATTAAGGTCTGAGTCTTTACATCAGACTAGACGGGGGCCGAATGGGTCTGATTCTAAGTTTTTTTCTGTGTAAACTGTATTTTTCTAGATTAATATTATTGAGGACTTTTTGGCTCGCTTATACTTCTTAAGAGGCCGATAGATTGCAAGCTCATAAGAACAGGACCCTCTTTTCCTTCTCAATCAGTGTTTAAACAGCTGTTTATCGTCTCACTAAATACTAAATATTGTCACTATCCCGTGTTGTACATCGCTACGGGATCTGCCGGCGCTATATAAATAAAAGTAAAACCAGGTAACGAGGGCAGCCGCGTGCCGGTTATTTTTTAGGAATAATAGACATTTAGAAACCATCGCATGTTTGTTGGGTAAGTTGGTAAGCGGTAGGATGAGCCCCCCGGCAGAGGTGGCCCTGCAGAGTAGGTGCTCGTGTTCCCGCGGCTGGAGGTGAGAAGGTGTCGGGTGAGGGTGTCGGGAGGAGGTTCTCACAGATCCGGAGGTTTCACCGTATAGATATATATAGGGGGTGCGAGAGACTTCTCTACGAGAGAAGACAGCCGGCCAGCGCTCCGTCCTCTGCCTTAAGGTAAGTGGGGAGAGGTAAAGGGTCTACCGAGCTCTCAGCTCCTGTACCTCGTAACCCCTGCCCCTCTCGGCTCTTGCCCCCCTCGGCTCCTGCCCCTCTCGGCTCCTGCCCCTCTCGGCTCCTGCCCCCCCTCGGCTCCTGCCCCTCTCGGCTCCTGCCCCTCTCGGCCCTTGCCCCCCTCGGCCCTTGCCCCCCTCGGCTCCTGCACCTCTAGGCTCCTGCCCCCCTCGGCTCCTGCCCCCCTCGGCTCCTGCCCCCCTCGGCCCTTGCCCCTCTCGGCTCCTGCCCCTCTCGGCTCCTGCCCCTCTCGGCTCCTGCCCCTCTCGGCTCCTGCCCCTCTCGGCTGTCTCGTTTTAGACGCGTGAAATGTTGGGAGGAATTTATTCTGAGTAATTCTATAGAATATATATGGCGGAGTTCACTCCGGGTCAAGACTCTGAAGGACCTCGGGGACTGCATTTCAGGAATTCCAAGATGTAGCCAAAGATTGTACCGCGCTAGCCACAGAAAGCAATTCTTATTATTCATCGATTTATATAATTATTATTATTTATTGATTTAAATATATAGCGCCGTCATATTCCGCAGCGCTGTACAATGGGTAGATACCTTTATTGGTTAACTGAAGCGTAATAGTTTCCAGGTAGAGACATATTATCCTGAAGGAGAGACCTTGATAGTCCCAAAAGCTTGCAATCTATTATACGTCAGCGCTGAGTTTTAGTGAGCCTCAGCTAGCTGTATGCTTAAATTCCCTCACTGTATTAACAACTACCACTTCTGCTGGGAAGCCATTCCTCTTATACACTACACTCCGAGTTAAGTAAGACGTTACAAGTAACCCGATTCTGTCATGAAAAAGTATAGTTTCTCACTTTTCATATAAACCACATTTTTTTGGATTTATATTTTTTCGCTGTCTTTTTAAAGGTAAAGTAATACTTGTTATTATTATTATTATTATTTTTTCACTTAATCCCCCAGATCTGCTTTATGGGCAAACTCAATAGGCATAAAAATAATTCTGGTGCAAACTTTGGAAAAGTGTTTTTATCGCCTTAGCAACCAATGTTTCATTGGTTACCATGGTGATAAGACAACGCTCAAACTTTGCACCAGTAATGACTCTCATTGTGCTCGTTATTAGAAGATCAGACTTCTATATTACTGTATACAGCGCTGGGGGTTATATTACTGTATACAGCGCTGGGGGTTATATTACTGTATACAGCGCTGAGGGGTTATATTACTGTATACAGCGCTGGGGGGTTATATTACTGTATACAGCGCTGGGGGGTATATTACTGTATACAGCGCTTGGGGTTATATTACTGTATACAGCGCTGGGGGGTTATATTACTGTATACAGCGCTGGGGGTTATATTACTGTATACAGCGCTGGGGGTTATATTACTGTATACAGCGCTGGGGGGTTATATTACTGTATACAGCGCTGGGGGTTATATTACTGTATACAGCGCTGGGGGTTATATTACTGTATACAGCGCTGGGGGTTATATTACTGTATACAGCGCTGGGGGTTATATTACTGTATACAGCGCTGGGGGTTATATTACTATATACAGCACTGGGGTTATATTACTGTATACAGGGCTGGGGGGGTTATTACTGTATACAGCGCTGGGGGTTATATTACTGTATACAGCGCTGGGGGGTTATTACTGTATACAGTGCTGGGGGGTTATTACTGTATACAGCACTGGGGGTTATATTACTGTATACAGTGCTGGGGGGTTATATTACTGTATACAGCGCTGGGGGTTATTACTGTATATAGCGCTGGGGGTTATATTACTGTATACAGCGCTGGGGGTTATTACTGTATACAGCGCTGGGGGTTATATTACTGTATACAGCGCTGGGGGTTATATTACTGTATACAGCGCTGGGGATTATATTACTGTATACAGCGCTGGGGGTAATATTACTGTATACAGCGCTGGGGATTATATTACTGTATACAGTGCTGGGGGTTATATTACTGTATACAGCGCTGGGGGTTATATTACTGTATAGAGCGCTGGGGGTTATATTACTGCATACAGCGCTGGGGGGTTATATTACTGTATACAGCGCTGGGGGTTATATTACTGTATACAGCGCTGGGGGGGTTATATTACTGTATACAGTGCTGGGGGTTATATTACTGTATACAGCGCTGGGGGGGTTATATTACTGTATACAGTGCTGGGGGTTATATTACTGTATACAGCGCTGGGGGGGTTATATTACTGTATACAGTGCTGGGGGTTATATTACTGTATACAGTGCTGGGGGTTATATTACTGTATACAGCGCTGGGGATTATATTACTTTATACAGCGCTGGGGGGTTATATTACTGTATACAGCGCTGGGGGTTATATTACTGTATACAGCGCTGGAGGGTTATATTACTGTATACAGTGCTGGGGGGTTATATTACTGTATACAGTGCTGGGGGGTTATATTACTGTATACAGTGCTGGGGGTTATATTACTGTATACAGCGCTGGGGGTTATATTACTGCATACAGCGCTGGGGGGTTATATTACTGTATACAGCGCTGGGGGTTATATTACTGTATACAGCGCTGGGGGTTATATTACTGTATACAGCGCTGGGGGTTATATTACTGTATACAGCGCTGGGGGTTATATTACTGTATACAGCGCTGGGGATTATATTACTGTATACAGCGCTGGGGGTTATATTACTGTATACAGCGCTGGGGGTTATATTACTGTATACAGCGGTGGGGGTTATTACTGTATACAGCGGTGGGGGTTATTACCGTATACAGCGCTGGGGGTTATATTACTGTATACAGCGCTGGGGGTTATATTACTGTATACAGAGCTGGGGGTTATATTACTGTATACAGAGCTGGGGGTTATATTACTGTATACAGCGCTGGGGGGTTATATTACTGTATACAGCACTGGGGGTTATATTACTGTATACAGCACTGGGGGTTATATTACTGTATACAGCGCTGGGGGTTATATTACTGTATACAGCGCTGGGGGTTATATTACTGTATACAGCGCTGGGGTTTATAATACTTGTTTTCGATGGGACATTCTTTTTGTTTTCCGGGAGAAATGATTGTACGTTTATGGAAAGCCATATTTTATGTTTTTATAATCTTGCGTTTTTTCTGATGCCGTTTTATGAATTTATTCTATTTTGACTTTTTAGGTTCTATAGCCCATTTTTTGAACGCAAGCGCGATGTAGAAGGGCGAGGAAGAAGAGGTTTCTCTGGCTGCTGAGCGGGAAACCCCATGAGTCCACCCCCTGCTGCCATCGCCCATGCTGGGCTCCGGAGAATGGGGAGCACGGGCTCCACGTGTAGCTCGCCCACCTCTTTGGTCAAAGTATGCGCCGATCACAAGGGGGGAATTAATTGGTTGAGTTTGAGCCCCGATGGGCGCCACCTGCTGACCGCGAGCGAGGACTGCACCGCTCGAGTTTGGAGAACATCGGACCATCAGTGCTGTAGGCTGCTGCAAGGTGGGTCCTGACACTATGAGTCTACCACCTCTACTGAGAGGCTGTTCCACTTATCTACCATTCTCACACTAACATAAAACTGGGTTAGGAGACCAACGTTCTGCATGTTTAGTAGAAGTCCGGCAGCGTTCTAAACACAATGTATCCTTTCACTTGTGTGAATTCCTGGAGTTTTGGAAAGTTCTGAGAAGGTAAAATACATGTTTAGCTACAACGTCTCGAGTAACAGCGACAGAGCGAGTTCGCTTCTTGGATAAATCTTCAAGGAACAGAAAACAAACAGAAACGTTCTAGAAAGATCCAAGAGACGTTGATTAGAACAAATGTCTTTACAGCCTTCCAGCCAAACAAAGCGCGGTTTATTTCCACTAACTTGTAGCTGGAAGCCGACAACCTCTTCAGCGGCCGACGAGGGCGTAATTATGATGGAATGATCAAAAAATATTTTAATTGCCGCTATAAATATTGCCTAGTTTTCATTTTATTAAAATAATCATTCATCCACCAATAGGAGCTCAGCTTCTTGCCGTGTGAAGCGGCACTACTTGCGGAAGGATGCGTATAAAAAGAGTCCGGTGCAACGTTTCAAAATCGGATTGATCACCTTGGCAACCAATGGAATGGTCCAATCGGCAAGAACGTTTCCATTGGTTGCTATGGTGATAAGACCACAATAATAATCAGGGCCATCTTTACATTTTACTGTAAAGGGCAGCTTTGCCGTAAAAATAAGTCATGTTAATTAAAAAATTTTTTATTATATGATGTGGAGAACACGTCAGACTTCAAATAAATAAACTTATAAATATATCGCAAGAAAGCAAAATATACTTAATTGGGGAGGAATCTTTTTTTTTTCTAAAAAGTAAATGGTAAAAATAAAAACATAACCAATATAGGGTTTTCTAGAATATTTAAAATATTTCTGGAAAAATGCTTGTCTTAGTGAGATAATTTTACATTAAATTAGGTGCCGCAACTAGAGCTGTGCCTGGATGGAATTACTATTTTTTCCACGTGGGTTTAGCTTAGAATTGGAACAATATGCATATAACGTATATAAAATGATGTAAGCAGATGGATGTAATTAATGTATATATTATTGATATATACTTTAATATAATACATACCAGTAATATTGTTGATATATGAGTTAGCTAAAATATTAACGTATATATTATATACATATACTACTGTTCAAAGGTTTGGGGTCACTTACAATTTTAAGTGTTTTTGAAAGAAAAACACATTCTGTCAATTAGAATAACATGAAATGGATCAGAAATCCAGCGCAGACGGGGTTAATGTTGTAAATGACTATTGTAGCTGGAAACTGCTGATTTTTAATGGAATCTCTTCATAGGCGTACAGAGGCCCTTTATCACTCCCATCACTCCTGTGTTCCAATGGCCCTTTATCACTCCCATCACTCCTGTGTGCCAATGGCCCTTTATCACTCCCATCACTCCTGTGTTCCAATGGCCCTTTATCACTCCCATCACTCCTGTGTTCCAAGGGCCCTTTATCACTCCCATCACTCCTGGGTTCCAATGGCCCTTTATCACTCCCATCACTCCTGTGTTCCAAGGGCCCTTTATCACTCCCATCACTCCTGTGTTCCAATGGCCCTTTATCACTCCCATCACTCCTGTGATCCAATGGCCCTTTATCACTCCCATCACTCCTGTGTTCCAACGGCCCCCTATCACTCCCATCACTCCAATGGCACGTTGTGTTTGCTGATCCAAGTTTAAGTTTAAAAGGCTAATTTATCGTTAGAAACCCTTTTTGTAATTATGTTACAGCCAGAAATATCCTTGTTTTCCATGAAAACAGCTGAGTGACCCCAAACATTTGAGTGGCTGTGTATATCTATCTATCTATATGGTAACCGATAGAATGGTCCTGGCAAAAGAAACTTTCCGTCGGTTGCTATGGTATCCAAAGCCACCTTTTCTGTTTAACCCCCATTGTCTCTCTTGTATGATGTCACACGTATGCGAGGGCTAATTACCCGTCACCTGTTCTCACCTTTTCTTTCACACCTGGTTTCAGGACACGGCAGCTACATAACGTTCTGTCACCTGGAGAACGAGACGGCGTTTACCTGCAGCGCTGATCACACGGTGAGGAAGTGGGAGGTATCCACAGGCCTGTGTCTGGCTGTTTATACCGGACACACGTCAATCGTCAACAGGTGAGCATCTTCTCGCAGATCGGCCCCATCCGGCCCTCCTGCTGTAAAGACTCAAACCTTAATCAGTCATTGGTCTCGTCTTAGATTCAGGAGCCGTATGCCTATCCCATGCATGTTAAATACCCTCACTGCATTACCCTCTACCACTTCTGCTGGGAGGCTGTTCCATTTACCTTACCTATCTAGTTGGGCTGCTGCTAAACTGAAAACTTCATAAAATGTAGCTATAAAATAAGCCTAAATCTGACTTCCGGAATATAAAAGCCTAAAATTGTACAGCGCTACGGAATAATAATATAAAACAATAAATAATAATAATAATAAAATTACCAGTTTCCTATATATTTTACTGCATCTCTCAATTAACTCCCAAATGAAATGCCGATTTTTCCCCCAGTTATTTTTCCTTCTTATTATACTGATCACTTTCCAGTTCTATTTAAATTCTGGAATAAAGACAAGTAGCCCCCCCGCTGTGCAGCGTCACAACCTTTTTCGTTTTAAATACATCGGCATTTCCTGAGAACGGTGACGAGTGACGGTGACGAGTGTCAATCACCGCGAGATTGTTTAAAAAAAATGTAAACTATCGCTTTTTTAATTCATTATTATTTTTGCGAGCGGAGCCCCCCTTTCCCTCGCACATCGCTTCGCCTTGGTCTGTCGGTTCTAGTTTTGTCAGAATGTAGGGACTGTAAGAAGCACTGCAGGAATATATAAATAAAAGATAATATCACTTTAGGTGAAACGTTGAAGAGTTGTGACTATACGCCATGTGCTGGATGATGATACAATTGGTGGCGCGAACAGGAACGTTGTCGGTCAAACTTTTGGGGGAAATACAGAGAATTTTCGAGATTAGTGGCCAATCTGCTTTGGTTGTAGATCAAGGTCCTCTTGGGCAGAGACGGAAAGGTGATGTCGAGGTGGCCCTGGCACTTTATGTTTTTATGCTCACTTAGCGTACTCAGCCACAGATCGGGTGAGTTTGTGGTGCTATCGGCTACCGGTCCAATAGTCTTTTGTCCGGTGTGCCAGTGGTCAGTCCAGGCTTGCTCTTGGGTGAAGAACATGGTCTTCTTCTAGCCCATGAAGAGCAATGTGACCCCTGTCCAGTGGATACTACTGCTTCACAGCCTCCAGAATTGCATCATGTTATATTTGTGAGAGCCGATTGTCTAGAAGGGCAGTTTATTCACGAACATCTCAGAGAGAGGGTTAAACCATCTACGCACGAGGCGTTGATACATGACATTTCGGTATTATTATTACTTCTCCAGGATCCTGGTCGTCAAAGACTATGTATTCAGCGGATCTTATGACCGGACAGCTCGCTGCTGGGACATAGAGACCGCCAGGCAGTTACAGGTGTTCCAAGGCCATCGCAACTGCATCCTGAGCCTGGCGCATTTTTCATCCGATGACATCTTGGACGAGTCGGACATGGAAGGCAACGAGGTGAAAGAATTTATCGTGACGGGGAGCACGGACTGTACGGTTAAAATCTGGGAAGCGTCCAGTGGGTGTTGTTATCAGACGTTACGGGGACATTCAGGAGCCATAATGTGCATCGTGCTGGATACCCCAAACAGTGAGCTGTTCTCTGGAAGCATGGACCATACCATTCGGAGGTGGAACATGGCAACCGGCCACCAATTAAAAGTGTACAAAGGACATCAAGGATCTATTATATGCCTGGAGGTAAGGAGTATGAAAGAAGGGGGGGGGCGGTTAAGTCTGATATTTTTTAGATAATTATGATATAAATCACATCTTCAAAATTGGGAGCACCAGAAATAGCAGCTACGCCAAAACAGAAAGGGCTTCTTTGAAGAAGGTTCCGGTATTCTGGAACGTACGTGTTAACTTGTACATATATTTGGGTTGTTCTCGTTGCCCACTCAGCCCATTCAATAATTTCAATTAAATTAAATGGCCGCCAGGTCTACAATCTGGCACAGAGAGTTTAAGTTTAGACAGGGAGTTAAATCCCAAACGAAGCGTTTCAAACACCGTTAACGCTAATTCTAGGACTAGACGGGTCACTGAATGGAGCCCCCCGTATTGCGCAATCGGTAACGCATCACCTGGGCGCACACCGGGAATTTGTTTTGCTCGTATTCGTATCCCTGGAGCTGGGAGTGGGCATCAGGAGACACAACGCTTAGGAGGACATGTCCTATCTTGCCGTTTGCTCCTTTTTTTATATTAATAATTTAAAGCGGGCCGCCCGCTGTTTTGCCTTGTTTTTAGGGGGTGGTAAAGGTACGTTGTCTAGTGTTGTGTGCTTAGTAAGTTATCATTACGTGAAGCTATACATTACATTTACATCGTGTAAATATGAAGCATTAAATAAATGTACGCTCGTATGCGGTATGGTATTGTGCCCGTCATGATCTATCAGTGTTTTGCAACAATTTGGGGAAAGGCTGTAGCCGAATCCTAGGGGAATATTGTGGGACAGTTAAAAAAAAAAAGGAATTTTACCCCCTGCGCAGTTTGAAAAAACAAACATCTGTAACTTTTTAAAATCCGATTCGGAATGGCAGCAGTGAAAATAGAAACATAGACTTTGCCGGCAGACCGGCCCCATCCGGCCCCCGTCTACTGCCCATTTCTCCTGCTGTAGAGACTCAAACCTTAATCAGCCGTTGGTCTCGTCTTAGATTCAGGAGTTATATGCCTATCCCATTTTTAAATTAAGTTTTACCCTCTACCGCCTGCACTGGGAGGCCATTCCATGTATCTACCATCCTCTGAGTGGAGTAAAACATCCTAAAATGCATTTGATAAAGCACTGCGATACAACCAGATAAAACAGAGGGATTTGGGTCTAAAAGTGAGACTGGCTCTCCTAGAAAGGGACACCTTGGTGGTCGGTGAAGGGGAAATTTCCGAGAAGGCGAGCGGAATAGACGCATTTCATTCCGTTCAGTGAGTTCCAGGCAGCCTGATTAATCGTATTTTTTGTAGCCAGCCTTGACCGAGTGTCCGCTTGTTGCTTGAGTTCACCACTATTCATCCTTTGAAGTGCTTAGAGAAAGTCTCTGACCTGTAATCAGAAGTTTCCTTTCCTTTCAAAACTTGAAATGATTTTTTTTTTGGGGGGGGGGGTTTCTTTTTTGTATTCCGTCCAGGAAGATGACTTATTATCTTCTTTCCAAATGGAAATAATCACCGGCTTTATTTTCTTTGTAAGGAATTATTTGGTTCTGTGCATGTCAGATTGAATCAGTGTTTATAGGGTGGGGTAATAATAATCGTCCTCCTTTGTTTCTTCTGGAATGATTCACGGAAAGGACTAAATCAGACTCCCCGTATCTTACGTCGGCAGACTACAAACACAAATCACAGATTCAATGTAAAAATAAACCGATACAAGGGTCGGAATTAGTTTGCCAAATTTCCCAGAACAAATCTTTTCCCTGCATTTTTACAATGCATATTAGTGGGCATTTTTCACGGGGACCAACGCATTTTACCGCATGAAAATCCGTGCATGCTGTCTTTTGTTATTTGAGTTTGAAAATGAGACTTCTGTTTCCTTTTCCTCCTCCCACTGTCGGCTTCTGCCAGAACAGGAAGTGTACTTAAGTATGATTTGATTAATGGAGGTGCTGCAGATATGACGCTGTAACATAATGCAATGCAGAAGACCTTAACAACTTTAGGACACTATTAAAAAATGCCCCAAACAACCACTAGAACATAATAGAATGTACTGGAGTTTTTAGGCCTGCAGGGAGATTTTCCCACAATGCACAGGAGATCAGGT